>NC_066879.1:4562159-4866159 GCF_022985175.1 Labeo rohita
TCTACACGTGTGCCATTTTAGACTTTGTCAGGTCGTAGCTGCTCCACGGGGGGAAAAATGTGTGTTTGAAGTTTGCCAAAGACGCACTTTTGCATTAATCCCAGTAACTTCATCCAGCGCAACATTTAATGTGACGCTTATCCACATGGGTGGCTTAATTATTTGGGCTTCAGTGGATCACAGCCCAGATAATGGAAAGCGAAATACTGGCGCCTTGCTAACTCAATAGGCGGTGTAATTCCTCTCTAATGTTACGGAGATATGTTTAAAAGAAATACAATTTCACAGTTTAGCGACGTGTAAATAATGCATCGGAGAGATTCTGTAGAGTTTTGTTGTTTGTCTTTTGCTCTTTCTAGAGTCGTGTTTCCCTTTCCTAGTAAAACCGTCTCTACATTGCAAAAGGTTGGTTTCTTTTACAAAAAAAGGGCAACAGAGACAGACAGATAGATATATAGATAGATAGATAGGTAGATAGATAGATAGATAGATAGATAGATAAATAGATAGATATGTTTTCACAGAACATTGCACAAAACAAAAACAAAATGCTGTATATAAATCATAAAACCAACACAAAACTGATGAAACTAAGAAACAAAACAAAAGACAAAAGACAAAGCAAAAAACAAAAACAACAAACAAAACAAAACAAAATTCTGTATATGAACACCAACAACAAAACAAAGAACAAGGCAAAACAAAACAAAACACTGTATATGCATGAGAACCAACATAAAACTGATGAAACTAAAAAACAAAAAGAAACAAAGCCAAAAGACAAATCAAATAAAACAAAAAAACTAAACAAATACTGTATGAATCATAACCAACACGAATCTGACAAAACTGAAAAAAAAAAACAACAAAGCAAAACAAAAAGCAAAAAACAAAATGCTGTATATGAATCATAAAGCCAATACAAAACTGCTGAAACTGAAAAAATGAAGCAAAACAAAACACAAAATAATATGCTGTATATTAATCAGAACAGACACAAAACTGATGAAATTAAAACACAAAACAAAGAACAAAACAAAAGTCAAAGCAAAAACAAACAAAACAAATAAAAAACAAAACAAAATGCTGTATATGAACACCAACAACAAAACAAAGAACAAAGCAAAACAAAGCAAAAGACAAACCAAAAAAACAAATCAAATAAAAACAAAACAAAATACTGTATATGCATCAGAACCAACATAAAACTGATGAAACTAAAAAACAAAAAGAAACAAACAAAGCAAAAGACAAAACAAAAAACAAATCAAATAAAACAAAAAAACAAAAACTCTGTATGAATCATAACCAACAAAAAACTGACAAAACTGAAAAAGAAACAAAAAACAAAGCAAAACAAAACAAAACAAAACAAAAAAACAAAGAAAACAAAAAACAAAATGCTGTATATGAATCAAAACAAAACTGATTAAACTAAAAAAAAAAAAAAACAAAGAGCAAAAAAACAAAACAAAAAACAAATCAAAACAATACAAAATGACATCCGACAACTATTATTCTAATTACAAATAAGTGCAATCAAAACAACGATTTAGAATGAAACTACCAAACTAGAAATAGGTAGAAAATGAAATAATCCTTCCTAGCATCAAGTAACAATGTAAACAACAGACATAGAAACAAAGAATGAAGCAAACACTGAATTAGAACAGCAACCTTAAACTGACAAAACTAAAAAAAAAGAAACAAAAATGCCTGTCCTTAGCTGGTATTGTTGCTGGTCAAGGACCAGCATAAACCAGAGAAGGACCAGCTTAAACCAGCATCAAAACCCACCTAACCAGCATCAGAACCTACCTTTTTTGACAGGGATGAATCAGAGCACCAACACAAAACTGATGAAATTGGAAAAAACAAAAAAAACAAAAACAAAAAAAAGAAGAAATAAAACAAAAAATGAAACAAAATTCTGTACATGAATCAGAACACAAAGACAAAACTGACAGAAAAAAAGCAAAATAAAACAAACAAAACAAACCAGGGCATTTTATAAATTGTAATGATTACTGCCAACCTCTCAATCAAACACACTATAGTCCTATGCTATTTGATTCAAGAGTACTTGATTGAAACACAGAGATCAAAAATATATGTCTGACTTTGGTAGACAGTCTGCACATCTGAATTTGTTATTCATGCTTTCTTTCAAGTTCAGGTTTCAGTGTGGAAAGCTCTGTGTGGAGGCTTCAAGGTCTGAGAGTAGATGAAAATGCTGTTGATGTATATAAACCTACATCTTTATGTATAAGCTATTATAAAACACAAGTTTGCGTGTTATGCTTGCAGTCATAATTTCTGTTTTCCCACTTATTTATAGAATCTGCTTCCTAGCTATATATTGCATTTTTACTTTATTTGATGCTCATTTGTTTAATGTTGGTAGTATTCACAAAAGTTGTTTCTTTCTTAGCAGCAAGTGTCATAAACCTTATGTCCTTTACATTTATTTCATTCATTCAACAGTCAGTCTTTTCCATGAATAGGTGTATAACAGAGTCTGAAGAACCTTTTTTCCCCACAAATGGTCAGTGAAAAGAAGTTCTTAACCTTCAGAAGTAAATTGGTAATTTTGTAAGGTCATAACAAGGTCATACTGTTTTATATTCAGTTCATTTTATATGAGGTTTGACATTTTTGGGACAAGTCCAAATGCAATTTAAAATTCTAGTTTGTGTGATTCTGTCATTTTCTAACAATATAACATTAAACAAAATTAAATAATTTAAATTTTAAAATTAAAATAATATTTTCCATAAATTAGACAGACGCTTCTAATGTAAGTAAGTACTAAGTACCCTATTTGTGGTGTCTTTATTCTTGTCACCTAATGTGATTTCTGCACCGTATTGTAAAGTTTCTGAAATTTCTCTGCGTATCTCATATTGTCCATGTATCCGAATGTCAACGTAAGCATTTATTGAGTGAGTGAACCAACTAGTGCGACAGCACATTAACACACAGCTGACAGAGCCGCAACTTTTGACGCGTTTCTGACACTTCTATAAATAATTTTGATATTGTGCTTGTCAAGCCACAAACAAGAAGAGGTGCTCACAAATATCTTCCTGACAGATATGTATACACATTTGTGAGCTATAGTCATGAATTCAAACTATATTAACAAGGATGCAAGGTCACAAGTGCAAAGTATGGTGTCAAATTATAGAGTTAATATTTATTCCAAAACATCAACAAGATACAATATCATCACTTTCACTGTTAATGAGTTAAAGAGGCACGGGCACAAAACAGCCTTCACTTCTCATCATTTCCTCTGTCTAGAACTAACACTCCTAAATATAACCTCCAATTCCTCTGAGAAATGTGTCTTTCAGAAATCATTCTAATATGTTGATTCGCTGCTCAAGAAATTTTATCAATGCTGAAAACAGTTGTGCTGCTTAATATTTTTGTGGAAACTGTTATATATACAGAGCTGGGTAGATTACTTACAAATTGTAATCCGTTACTGATGACAAAAACTGTAGCTAGTATTGTAATCCATTATGTAATCCATAATCAGAATACTTTACAAAGAGTAAGAAAATATATTCCATTTGTTGTTATTAACGACATGAAGTGCATTAAACATATATTACATTATATTAATCAAGGTTTCTAAAACCGGTGTTTGTGAAGGAACTGCAGGGGTTTGTGGGTTTAATAAAAAAGCTAATAATTAATTAAATCATACAAAAAAAGTAAATTAAAATAAATAATTTTGAAATAAATAAATAAAAAAAAATATATATATTTGTTTACCTCCATGTCATGTGACCATAACCAACATCAGAGAACCAATGAACATGCAAATGTGATACTTAATTATTAAAATATTTATTTTAAAATCTAGAAAGCAACTAAAATTTTTAACATATATCAGTAAATGCTGAAATTAACACACTCTAACAAGGAACAATACTTCTGTTCTACAGCTTTTATCTTAATGTTACAAATGGATATTGTAAAGTGCTACCATTACATCAACAATCAAGCTAAAGATGGCCATCTTTAAATATCTACACAAAGGCCACAGTATTGAAATATTGTTTACTTTCACAATTTAACTGCTTCTATTCTAGAACATTTCTGGTTATCTAATCAAAATATTAAAATATGTTAGTCACACAACGAGCAAAAGTTCAGCAGTATAGAAGAACTCGCAGCTATCCGGTATCACACACACTGGACGCGTTGCGTTCATTTCAAGCGGCGGTCTACAAGACTTTATTTGATCACCAAACGGGCAACAGTATACTGCTGTCCTTTCTCCACTAATGCAGCATCTAGTCAACAAATTCATAGCTTAGTAATGACATGAAAACGTACTGCAGTATACTGTACACACCGTTTCGTTGTCGATGTTTTAAATCCGCCTTTGAAGTGTCGCACTCTGTGCAGCGCACAGTGTCACGTGACTAAACAAACGGCACGTGCTGTCAGTGATTTCCACCACCAGAGGCCGCTCTCCTGCTGTATAACAAAGACAGTAGGGACCATAGACTGTAAAAAATATGGACGTAGTGTCCGTGACGTCACCCGTAGGTTTGTGAAGAGCATTTTTGAAGCTCTTGGTGGGAAGGAGGCGGAATCACGTCAATGTATGTCACTCCCGGATAATCGAAAAAGAGGCGGCAATCCACCTGTCATTTAAGTGTCCACGCCCTAAATTATGCAGAACTTTAAGGCTTAATATAATTTAAACGGATGAGTTATAAAAAAATTCGCCCCCATCACAGTTGACATGAAGGGCAAAATTAGCTATATAGACCAAAACCATTTTTTGTACCAGGCTGTAAACATTTTTTTTTTCTGCTGTAAAGTTGGGCATTTTAACATGGGGAGTCTATGGGAATGATTCCCTTTTGCAGCCAGTCTCTAGTGGCCAGTCGATGAATTGCAGTTTTAGTCACTTCCGTGTTGGCTTCAAGAGGAAGACCGAGAGGTTGCCGCTTGGTAGGGACTTTGCTGTATAATGACGACCTTCTCAGCCGCTCCAGCAACGGACTCAACCCGGAAAAAACTATCGGCATGGATTTTTGCCGATAACCGATAGTTCTTCCAATCAACTATTGGCAAAACCAATACATCGGTCGACCTTTAAGAAGTATATTAAAAAAAGGCCCAATTAACATCAAGGTATTACACTTACTAAAGTGGATTAATCAGCTAGTCGAGTACCCACTGACTAGGTCTGTACATGCCTATTAACACCATATGTACTTATGTATTGCAACCACCAACTCTTCACGCGTCAGAGGACAGCAACTTTAACCACACAGACAGAAGCGAAGGGAATTATGGGTAAAAGACAGGAAGCTGACAGGACAGGGCCAGTGAGCAAGGTAAGAGGTTTCAGTGCTCTTGTGTGGCCCAAAACTGACAGTAATGAGAAGTCTGAGGCAGCGTGCGATTCCATCTTTGGTAATCCATGCTGCATATTCTGCCTTAGAGGATTATGGCTCCCGATGTCATCTTGACATTTTTTTGTCCCAAACAGATACTTAGACAGCAGATATTATTTCGCAGAGCATAGAAAATCACCTTTTCCGTCTTCAAAGGACTAAAATGAAAAACCCTAACTGTAACAGTTTGTATTGCCTAAGATGTGTCAAGGTGACATTTTAAGTAAGAGCTAATGTGCATAATTTAGAGCGCGCGTCCACCTCATTGCGTGACTCATTCCACCGCATTTATTTTTAATTTATTTACTTGATTGTTACAAAGACAGACCACTGAAAGCAACTCCATTTCGAGAGTGACGTGACACATGTATTGATTTACCTCCTAGAGATCTTGTTTATCCTTCCTTTACTTCTCTGTAAGTTAAAGGACCCCTGACAGACTACTAACGGCCACCTGGCAGAGCGGGAACAACACACATGCTCTTAATAAATGACAACATGGGGGGACATCTATTAAAAGCTTACAGCTCAGTGCAGATGGCTGAAAGAAAACACATTCAGAAAGAAAGATGTAAGCAAGAGAAAGAGAGTAAAAGGGCACAGAAGAAGAGTCTGTCCTTGTTCACTGTGGAAATATATACACACACATAAATATACATACATACATATACAGTAGTCAACATCTGAAGTGGATCAAAAAAAGTCAATAAAAGTTGTCCAAAGACAAGAACAGATTTTGTTTTGGTTTTAGGACAACTTCAACGAAAGTTTTTGATTCACTTTAAATGTTGACTTCTGCATATATTGTGGTTGTTCCAAAACGGTTGTTCCATTTTTATTCATTCACTTGAGTTGTAAATTACATAAATGTATACAATCTATTACATACCTTATTATTTAAAATACACGATTATGTGTAAATAAATAAACACATAAATAAATAACTTAATTTTTGTTGTCTTTATATTTTTTTCCTGTTTCAATAATTGTTTCACAACCATTTTTCTTTTTCTATTTAGCTACTATCTTTACAATTCATTATATCTGTATATTATTATATTTTATGTAAAATATAAAACGCAGTGAAATAAAAATAGATATAAATGAATGAATTAATACTTATTTTTGCTAATACCTATTACTTTTATTATTTTTAGATTTTGCTAAAATACAAACATTTGTAGCATTCTGAATGCTAAAATACACAATAACTTTTTAATATTTAACTTATTAAATTAACAAACATTTAAATAAATGAATGAATAAATAAAATGATTTGAATAAATACATATAAGCTATTTATTTGGCAAATGCATTTAGTTTTAGCATGTGTTCTGTTGTCTTTACCATTTTTTGTTTTTTATTGTTTAACAGTTGTTTACATTTAGCTGAAATACACACATTTATGATTTTTTTTAAATGCTACAATATGTACAATTCACTATATTTTTATATTTTTATTCTGTTTTATATCAAATGTAAAATGTAATTAAATAAAACAGATATAACTTATAAATATATTTAAACAAACAAGCTGTTCCAATAATTGCTTCACAATAATTTTTCTTTTTAGATTTAGCTAAAATACAAACATCTGTAGTGTTTTGAATGCAAAAATACACAATACCTTATAACTTATAACTACCATGTAACTTATGAAATTAATAAACACGTTTAAATAAATAAATAAATTTAGCTAAAATACACACATTTATGATTTTTTAAATGCTACAATTTATACAATTCACTTTATTTGATATTTTATATGTATTATATATAATACAAACATTTGTAGTATTTTAAATGCTAAAATACACAATGGCTTATTAATATATGACTTA
This sequence comes from Labeo rohita, assembly GCF_022985175.1. Taxonomy (NCBI): domain Eukaryota; kingdom Metazoa; phylum Chordata; class Actinopteri; order Cypriniformes; family Cyprinidae; genus Labeo; species Labeo rohita. The sequence continues at coordinate 4,569,427 of NC_066879.1, forward strand.
CATATATAACTTAAATTAATAAACACATTTAAATAAACAAATAAATGCAATTAAATAAATGTTTATTTGATATTAATTTATTCTAATACATGAATATATTAATAAACAAACAAACAAATGCTTCTTTTTTTGTTGCATCTTCATGATGTTGTTTTTATTAATCGTTCCACAGTTGTTTTTCTGTTTATATTTAGCCGAAATACCCATAATACGGTTTTTATGGCCAGTTCCAACTAATCGCACTTAGTATGACAAAATGTATTTTTATTTTGCTGAAAAATAATGGTGAAAATATTTGAAAACAATTTGTGGTCAAGATTTTAATGTCTATGTCTGTACACAAATTGATTTTTTAAAACTAAATATGTGTGTGTGTGTGTGTGTGTATTAGGTAGGACTGAGTCGAGAGGAAACATCCGCACATAATTCAAACGCAGCATCTCCTAGTCTGTTTTGAAAGTTGACAGGAGGCTCTTTACTTCTTTAACTCAGAAATAATTTACGTTTTTACTTTCATTCTGCCTTTTAGCGAGGCGTCCATTAGGAGCAGGGGATGAGGCTCTTCTAAAAGGAAGCGCTCAATAATTCAGAAGCCATTGTTTCCTGTGATGCGCTTTGCACACTCATTGACCTTTGATCTACGTTGTTTATCCATCTACGCTTGATGGATCTGCCCAGGGCAAATGCGGCATTCGCTGCAGAGGAATAAATCACAACTCGCTCTGTTTATAAGCGAAAGGTGAAGATGCGACACACCGCCTAGCTGTCACTCAGATAACACTTTCATTAGCAGAGCCATCGCAACTTTATCTCCCAGGCAACGCTTGTTTGTTTTCATGCCCGTCTTTGGGAAGTTTATTCGAGACGAACGTCTCCCCGTTTCAAGCCGCACATGCTGCGAACACACAAAGGTCTGATCTTATCGAAACACCCATCTACTAATCAACCGACTTTGTCCGACAGTAAGAGGCTTATTAGACTTGCTGCGTGTGGTGAAATCCACAAACCGCCGGCTTACAGACAACAAAAAGTCACCGAGAGGGAGAGCGAAGGAGACGGAGCTGAGTATTAATATGCACAGTGTTGAGACGCACACCAGGGATGGCATTAACGGCTATAACAGGCTGCGCTGATGTGTCTGCTTCTGCAATAACATACACCTTTAACTTCATTATCTGTTGCCACAACACTGCAAACGGCTTTACGCACATATGCACACACGCACTTAGAACCAATTATGAAAGCTGGAGACATCATCCAGAACTAATTAATAGAGTCCGATTATCACTCATTAACCTCTGTGTTGCTCGGCTCATCCATTGAAACTGGGCAACACGTGTGTGTGTTGTGTTAATGTGTCTGGAGATTTCCAACACTTTGGCAGTGAATCAGATTATCTTAAAATAAAATATTTATTACCTGCTAACAAGATCGTGTTAAAAAGCACTATTTTTTTTTTTAACAGAACGGAAATTTAGACAAATCAAGGCATATGGGAGTAAATGGGTGTTTCTGAGGTTAGTAGGATCAACATCCACACACCCTGTACTTCAAACTAATCTTTCTGGAGGATAAAAGCTGGTCTACATGTACCATAAGCTTAGTATCAAGAATAGAATTTCAAATAGTTACATAACTTTTAGTTCTTTTTATTTCCAAACCTGTAAGACACTTCATTCATCTTCAGAACACAAATTAAAGGGGTCATCGGATGCAAAGTTCACTTTTACATGTTGTTTGAACATAAATGTGTGTTGGCAGTGTGTGTACACAACCACCCTACAATGATAAAAATCCACCCAGTGGTTTTTATTTAATCTGTAAAATTAATTTCCCCTTTTTCCAAATCAAGCCATTCTCAGCATCTTGTCTGTGTGACGACACACCGACAGAGGCTGCTCCCACGATACGGCTGTCTTACCTTAGACCCGCCCTGAATGAGCAGTAATGGTCCGATCGCCATTGTTTCGATGCTGGAACAGGGATGTAGACAAGAATGTCTCCTAAGCGATTGAGGTGTTCTGTTGTTGGATGTAATAATAAACTTAGTAGTCGTGATTTACTCCCGACATCTGAGCCGCTGAAGATACAGTAGATTACATTTGTTTGTGAAGGGAATGTGGCTCCTGATCCACATATATCCGTCTATGTTTGTGCGAATCATTTGCGATTCAGCTTCACTTGTAGCAGAAGTGAGTATAAGGTTTTTTTTTTTTTTTATCTTTGCAATCGCCTTTCCTAATAATATGCTAGTTAGCAAGTTTCAGAGAGAAGAGAGGGGCGGGGTGAGCAGAGATTAACATTTAAAGCAACATCGACCAGAACAGGTTGATTTTTGCAGAGCTGATTTTGGTGTTTTTTACACTACCATCGAGAAATTTTAACCAAAGCATGTTATAGACTTTTCTTTAAGACGTTAAAGAATCATATCAACTTGGGGAAAATGGGCATCCGATGACCCCTTTAAGATATTTTGAATGAAATCTGAGAGCTTTCTGATCCTGCATAGACAGCAACGCAACTGACAGTTTCAAGGCTCACAAAGGCAGTAACGACATTGTTAAAATAGTCCGTGTGACATCAGTGATTCAACTTTAATGTTAATGAAGCTATGAGAAGGCATGTGTTATAGAACAAGCATTGAAGACTGACTTGAATAAAGTCGTTATTTTTGTGTTCCTTGTACAATTTAATTTGTGTTCTGAAGATGAACGAAGGTCATGCAGGTTTGAAACAACAAGTAATTAATGACAGAATTTTCATTTTTGGGTGAACTATCCCTTCAAATGATGCATAAACTGAATTAAATTGAGGAAAAGTGACACTAAAGACATTTATTACAAAAAATAATAATTTTTAAAGGGGTCAACGGATGCCCATTTTCCACAAGTTGGTATGATTCTTTAGGGTCTTAATGCTAAGTCTATAACATACTGTGGTTTAAATTTCTCAGTGTTAGTGTAAAAAACACCTTGCTGTTGCATGTCCCTTTAAATGCTAATGAGCTCTGCTTTCCCTGCCCCCCTCTGTGGGATGACGAGCCATTATGTTTATTTTAGCCGCATTTAACCACGAAACTTGTTAACTAGCACATTATTAAGAACGGCGATTTGCAAAGATGCATAAAAACACTTATACTCACTTCTGCTGTAGGTGAAGCTGGATCACGAATGATTTGCGCGAACACTGACGCATTTATGTAGATCGTTGGGCGCATTTCCTTCAAAAAGAAAGTTAATCCTCTGCATGTTCAGCGGCTCAGATGTCGGGAGTAAATGACGACTGCTATGTTCATTATTACATCCAACAACAAAACACCTCAATCGCTCAATCAGAGACATTCTCGTCTTTCCCTGCATGGGAGTCAACACAATGGCGGACGGACTGTTCTCAGCTCACGCAGCTTATTCAGGGCGGGTCTAAGGTAAGACAGTGATGTCAATCAACTATCATGGGAGCGGCCTTGGTCGGTGTGATGTCACACCAACAAGAAGCTGCGAATGGCCTGATTTGAAAAAGGGGATATTACTTATAAAGATTTAAAAAAATACCACTGGGTGGATATTTATCATTATAGTTTGGTTGTGTACACACAATGCCAACACACATTTATGTTCAAACAACATGTAAAAGTGAGCTTGGCATCCAATGACCTTGGCATCAGTTTTCACAAAAATTTTGAAGAACCTGAACTGGTCAAAATTTTACCATATTATAAATTGGTTTCTGTGATTCTAAAAACGTTCCTTCACATCACAAAAAAAAAAAAAAAAGCAGTCTGACTGATCTCCTCTCTTCAGCTTCACGTCAATCAGCACTTCACGTATTTGGTCTGCTGCACACGTATCAATAACCAACAGAGCGGCCCCTCAGTGTCCCATAGGGATGTGCTCAGCACACCAGAAAATATACCAAATAACATACCTGCAACAAAAGAACAACTTAGACCTAATCTACGGCTATCTTAGACCTACAATCAACACCTTTATAAAATCAAACTGCAATCCATCACGTTGCACACTGCAAAAGATGCCCACTGAGTGTTTAGGCTGTGAATATTTATAACGCACAGCAGGCTGTGGCGAATGCTGCTCCCAGAGCTCTCTGTATTAGCCCGCACATGGCCTGGGAAATTACGTGGTTCTGTAGAGTTACCAACTCACCTAGTTTTTGCATAGATTTACAGGAAATCAACCAGAGAGGAAGTAGGCTGGTGTACTGCACATAGATCAGAGGTAAACAGATGTAGAAGTACAGTTTGGGAGAGCTATTGTATTATGTTGTTCCACACGCAGATCTGAGAAAAATCCTTCTGAGGTGCAGCTTTTAACTCTGCAACCCCAGACTGCAGTGTATTAAAAACCTCCCCCTGGAAAAGCTCGAAGTTAGCTGTTAAACCTAAGTTGCATTTGGGATATATAATACTCTTTGGAAAATATCAGGGGATAATCCATGTCCTCAATAAAGTAAAGCAATCGTGGACAAGATGAAAGAATTTCACTTATTTCCTGACTGGGAGAGCATAATTGAAGTCGAAGGAAATTCTGGACCCCGTAGATAATGTTGTGGTAAGTTTCCGCCTCTGTCTGTCCATGGTAAATTGGATTAGCTTAAGAAATGGTGTGCTAGCAACGGCTCCTCTCATCCTATCGGCGCTGTGTGAAAGTGCTGAATGGAATCATGCTTCTGCCGCCGCCGAATCGGAAAAAATAATACACATATTTTTGTGTACGTCCTCAGGGGTCACTGACGGCAAACGTCAAATAAATGTAAAGCCCACATGGTTTATTTTAGATGCAATAACTGTCTAGCTGTGACGCTGAATTAAAGTCCATTTATTGGGAGGCTGGAGGATAACTGTGAAGCTCACTCACTGACTTGTGTTTCTCTTTTTCTCAAATGAACGGAAAACTATTTTAACTAAAGACTTAGACTAAGGACATACACAGACAACTTGCTATTAAAAATATCAGTAACTGTAGTCATATTTATTAATTTAATTTTTGCATTAACATTCTTACTTTTTTTATACCATGCTAAAGAAAAAAAAGCCTCATTAATAGATTATCTTTTTTTTTAATAAGTATAAGTCATTGACCCCATTACAGCGAACACCTTATTATTCTGCTGTAGAAATGCAAAGAAAGACATGCAGAGATACTTCACTTTACAATTAAAATGAATGAACCATTCAGAAGTGAGAGTTTTTTGAAAATTACTGAGATTTTAAGATTAGGCACTAAAGCATGAGACTTACATCCTAAATACTCAAGTGTGTCAATGCTTCGCACGGTGCCCTTTCTGAACAAACGTGCCTTCCTTTTTTAATCTTCATTGCCATTCATGCAAAACTAGAAATGTTGAAAGTATTTCTCAGATCTGAATGGCCTCAGCTGGACTGAATTTCAATTGGATGTGAACTTTAATTTTCATTCTGTTCCACACAATGCTCTTTCAAAGCCAATTCATTCAGTCAGTATCAGCCGGCATCAATCTAAGGCCCTGTCCTACGTGTCATCTCTGACACAAAAAGGCCACGACTGTAATTGTCTGTTTTCTTCTACTCTAATCAGTGTCTCTAATTGATATTAGGAGAAGAAAAGTCCAATTCATATAACATAGAGGTTTCTGGAAACCGTGTGAAAGCAATGGACCAGTTATAAATCCAGTGAATTGCAACATTTCGTCTAATAAAGGATAATTGTTTGATCAGTGTGTTAAATTGGGCAGTGAAGGTGAAATTATAGGCAATTTCTGAAATGGAATCGTTCAAAATCACGCTGGCATTTCAATCAACACTTTAGCAGGGACAAGAACACATAAGATATGGCATCAAAAAATCTATCCATCCATCCATCGGTCTTTATGAATAGAGAATGGAACGGAATACTTCTCTTTGAAACTTTATTGGAACTCAATTTAAATTCCATTTGGAAGCAATAAAAAGACACAACGAACTCGACTCACTCTTAAGATCTGAAGAGCTGTCTTTTCCATGTTCATTACAAAGCAAATTGGTGCTGTGTACAGAAACAAATGCAGCCATGGAAACCCTATCTAATATGAATTAAAATATATCTTTTAAAGATCCATTAAAAAAAAAATAAGACCCTTTTTTAGGACCCTTTCTGAGAGGCACGAGCGCTGGCAAAACAGCTGTGCCCCAGTAAAATGTTCTTTATAAATCCCTCAATGACATATTTTATACTACTTCACGAGACCTCAAACTTCACTTGCTGTATGAAAGGAAATAAGAAACCAATGAAACATTACATCTCCGGTCACCTCCGATATGAAGTCTTCGCATTTTCCGAGGACCTGACATTGCAAAAAAGTCGAGAAAAAGTTCAATAATTTATTATTGAATCAGTTATTTTTCTGGGTGTAATTGGCGAAGGTAATTATAGTATTAAAAAAGGCTGACAGTCAGCAGTCTGCAGTGGAAGATCAGAGTGGGAGCTCCTTTGTTCCATTCCTAATTAGCATCATTCTTCGTTTGAGAGCGCGGGTGCTGAAAATGCATGAGCTCTTGTAGACCCCTGAATGCGAGCCTAACTAGACTGGGGGTCTGGACATGAGGGAGAAAATTATTCTAGGGGAAAAAAAGTGCAGTTTGTGGGATATATATGCATATCCATAAGGAAGTTGGCAAGTTATAGTGCTGCAGTGCATGGTAACTAGGGGTGGGAATCTTCAGGCACTTCACGATCCCATCCGATTCCGAGAGTCACGATCTGATTCCAAAACAATTCTTAATCTACATCTCTATATTTATTTCATACCAACTGACACTTTCAAAATATAAACATTTTCATAAATTCGAAAGTTTACGTCAGAACGGCTTTATGACCGATTTACACAAAAATTTGTTCTGGTCATGTTTCATTAATGAGGTCCAATGTATTTGTTTGTTGTTGTTTTTTTTTGTATTTTACGCTGTTATTTCTTCTTTGTACGCTGTAAAAAAATATATATATATATATTTGTTGAGTCAAAGTAAAATAATTTGTTACCCAGCTGGCTTAACATTGCAGTTGAATCAACTCAAATATCTAAGCTGTCACTTAGTACAACTTAACATTTCAAGTTGACTAAACTTGTTTGAGTTGACTGAACTTAAAATTTTAAGGCAGCCAGGTAACAAATTATTTACAGCTTTTTTTTTTTACATTGTAGGTGTGTATACAGTTGAGGTCAAAAGTTTACATCCCCCTTTCAGAATCTGCAATATGTTGATTAATTTACCAAAAAAAGAGGTATTATACAAAATGTATGTTATTGTTTAGTACTAACCTTAATACGATATTTCATATAAAAGATGTTTACATATAGTCCACAAGAGAAAATAATAGTTGAATTTATAAAAATGACCTTGTTCAAAAGTTTTGAGATCCATCTTTCCGCACTGAGGGACTCATATGCAACTATTACAGAAGGTTCAATGTTCACTGATGCTCCAGAAGGAAAAACCATGCATTAATAGGGGGGTGAAAACTTTTGAACAGAATGGAGATGTGTACATTTTTCTTATTTTGCCTAAATATCTTTTTTTATTTTTCATTTAGTACTGCCCTTTAAAGGCTACAGAAGACACTTACATGTTTCCCCTAAGATAAAATAAGTTAAATTTACCCTGATCTTCAAATTCAATGCGTGAACCTTCTGTAATAGTTGCATGAGTCCCCCAGTTGTCATCGCTGTATAAAATACACAAAAATGCTGGTAAACCAACACATTTGGGTTCTGAAGGATTTTTCGGAAGAACAGCAGGCAGTTTAACTGTTCAGGGCAAACAAGGGCAAAGTATCACTAAACAAACAAACAAAAACACAGCTGTGGATCATTCAGGTAACAACACAGTATTAAGAATCAAGGGGATGTAAACTTTTGAACAGGGTCATTTTTTATAAACTCAGCTATTATTTTCTCTTGTATACTATATGTAAACATCTTTTATTTTAAAATATCTTATTCTGTACAGCACTAAATAAACAATAACATGCATTTTGTATGGATCCCTCATTTTTTGGTAAACTAGTTCACATTTTGCAGATTCTGAAAGGGGGATGTAAACTTTTGACCTCAACTATTCATTAATTTATATTCTGCCCCATAATTGCGTTAAATGTTTGCATTTTTTTCCAACGAGCCTAGGTTGGCTAAAGTAGTTAGCTGGATCTTACTGTCCTACAGAAATGTATCTGCTGTGAATCCTTGTAAGTACACATGCTAACACAAAGAACTGATAAACATGAAAAGGAGAGAACTGAGAGCATGCAAAGTAGCTGGATTTAACTTAACACCCTTTTCGTCCTCTGAAGGGGAAAACACAACAAAAATATTGACACTCAAAGCTCTCTAGTGTTTCTATCAAGCTCTGAGTGCTCAAAAGATGAGCAGGTAGGGGAGTGATGGGCAATCAGATGCAATTACATTGGAGGGCACAGAGGCGCGATTAGCCAGTCCTGTCAGAGTTAAAAGTATAACCACAGTACAGATGCTGAAATTGAGATAGTGTTTAGAAAAGCCACTGTCAAAGCCAAAAGTGAGACTGGGGAAATAGATGACAGCACCGTGGAGACCTTCTTTGTTCAGGCTGCCATACTTTAGCAAGCTGCTTGTAAATATACTATATATACTATGTGGGTCATTACTGCAATGTGGGGTATTTTCATGCCCCCATTATATTTGTCTGGATATATGCTACCTTTCAAAATTTTGGGGTCAGTAAGATTTTGTTTTTTGGATTTTTTTTTTTTTTTTTAATATATTATATACTACTACCATTATACTACTAACCACATAAATTAAATAAAATAGCTAGCTAAATCTCACAATTCCTCGATTCAGTTCGAGTATTCAATTTTAAAAAATCCTCGACTGCAATTTGGCCTTGTCGGGTAACCAGCAAAATACCGGAAGGGGTACATTCCATAGACGAGAATCCATGAAATGTATTATTAGACCGTTTTCCAAGGCAGCATGATATAATAAATCATAGGGATGTGATCAGATGTGTCTCGCGGGACCAGTTGGATCTCGCAAGATATCCCCATAAAACATTTTGCTGTGTTTACATTAGAACTGCACGATTAATCCTTAAAATATCGAGATCTCCATTCAAAGACCCACGAGATCTTATTCCTGAATGACGACGGTTTAGCTGTCTATTACACACTTTTGCTGTTTGAGCGAATAGAAATGCAAAAAGTATATTTGTGGTACTCTCCCATTCACTATGAGAAGCCTGGAAATGTGAGAAAGGTCCATACGCTACATACATGTTTACATGTTTTGATGTCCACACATTCAAGAAATTACAGTGGCTGTAGCATTTTTGTGGTAAAGAAATGGCCGAATATTAAAGATCAAGTGGACATTTATAATAAATGTTGTTTGGTCAATATTAAATAAGGATTAGATTGTGCGGTAAAGTGTAAAAACAATCATCAGGCCGTTGGCGCCCTCTGCAAGCATCTGATATAATCCATAATGCATGTTAGTTTAATTGGTTATAATACATAATATATTTTCAGAGTTTTGTTCAGTAAAACCATATGATTACTTGCTTCAGATGCTGTACTTGAATAAATGATTGCCTCATTGCTATTATAAATATGTATTTTAAGTCATTTTAATGGTATTAGCTTAGGTCTATTTTTATTACCTCAAAAAATGAATTATAAATATCCGTTTACTCTATTAACCGTCAGAGTAATCGACTGATTACTGACTACCAAAATATTTGTTAGTGAGAGCCCTAACCTTGTAATTTCTGTCATTTTGTACATAATCAAGCTATAAGACACTTCCTTGAAATGAAATACATGCATACTAGATATGTTTTTAACATAGCACTGCATATAGCAATGAGCCATTGCATGTGCATTAAGACAACATAAATGCTTTTTAATTGAAAAAATTAATCCACACTGAAAGAGCAAAACATGATCTTTTAAATGAATGGTATGCCGTTAATATTGCCACACTATTTCATAAGTACGAGTACCAGTATAAGCATAATTTTTTGTCTCTGGCTGCAACTTTACCTTGTGGTTTCTTTAAAAAGCTTTGACAGTATTGTTGAGAAAAATCCTCACTGAACTGCAAGCTGAAGGTCATCACCTTTACCACAATCACTTTTGATTAAAAATGACATTGAGATTTGCCCATAATCTTAGGTAATACCTAAGATTTGATAAAAAGAAAACTGCCAGCTGAGTTTAGCAATGCAGATACCAAGCCTTATGTAAAGTCCATATGACCAGAAAAAGTAAAAGCGGCCAGCTATAGCAGAGCTTCATATTAGATTCCATGGAAATGTTCATCTGTTTAATTCCAATACAGATTCAATGCCATGCAAACAGATGATATCTGCAGTGTGACTGTAGCTGCAAGTCTCCCACTGGAACTAAATAAAAAGCCCACAAGCTGAAAATCAGTCAGATATGGTTTGTGTTAGGCTAGCATTCGCTCGCTAAAAATCTAAAAAAAACCCTGTAATGTCAATGTCAGTGGGTAGCAGGGCAGATTTACAGCAGTTATTAGCACCAGGTTTCATGTTCCTGCACCTCAAGCAAGTGATTTTTGACCAGGCACACTCTAACTCGATTTTCTGTTCAGTGCTGGTATCTCCGTGTATCTGAAGCACTTAGATTGAGTTAGAGAGATAACTGTAATCACTCGGAAACATTTATGTTGCTGTTCTTTGCAGCATAAGAAAGGCAACTTTTGGCCATTGTGTTTTACTTAGGTTTGTAAAATGTGGTGAGCTACACAGTGACTGGTGTGGAGACACATGGGTAATGAGGCTGCGTGTGTGTAAGCGAAGACAGGCGAGTGAGACAAGTGTTTTGACTGTGAATGAGGCGAGTGTGTTCTTAAATCACTGCTAGTGTGCAGACTCATTACCTTAAATGACAGCGACAGCACAGGTGCAGTTAGACTGGTGAATGCTAATGACTCTTTCTCTCTCTTTAGCTGTTTTTTTAAGTGTTGAAACTGAACTTATATAATGGCTATATAAGTATATAAGACTACCATTTAAAAGTTTGGGATTCGTTATTAGATACATTTTAATTTAGAATTTTTTTTAGATTATACAGTCTATTTTTAAATTAATTAGGCCTATTTTATTCAGCCAAGAGACATTAAATTAATCAAAAGTGATAGTAAAGAATGTAACGATGTTAAATAAAAATTACTCTTTTTTTTTTAAAAAAAAAAACTCTTTTTAACATTCTGTTCATCAATGATTCCTGAAAAATCACACAAAAAAAATCATCACTGATAATAAAAAAAGTTATTTTAGAATGTAGCATTTCTTTATATATTTTGTAATATAATTTGTAATATATTCATATAATACATATAATAATATTTATTTACAATAATATTACAGTGATCATATTTCCTTATTTTTATTTTTAATAAATAACAGCTCTTTTACAGTGTAATATTTCTTTATAATATTTGTTATAATAATATATACATTATGGTGATAATATTTCTTTATATTTTTGCTCTGTTTATAAAAAGAATAAAAATAAATCATAAAATATAAAATTAATTAATTCAATAAATAAAAAACAGTTATTTTATCATGTTTGTAATATATTTATGATAATTTATATAATAATATAATATTTATTTACAATAATATTATAGTGATAATGTTTTGTTTCTATTTTATTCTCCCTCTCTTTCTAATAAAAAATATAAAATCTTATTTTACAGTGTAATAATATTTCTTTATGATGTTTGTAATATAATAATAACAATAATAATAATAATAATAATAATAATAATAATAATAATATTTGTTTACAAGATTATAGTGCTAGATCTTGTTTTTACTCTATTTATTTTTAGATTTTTACTCAATTGTTAATATATATATTAAAATATAAAAAATAAAATAAAAAATATAAAAAATAAATAAATTAATTAATTAAAATAAAGTATTCTTTTAGTGTAATAATATTTCTTTATAATATTTGCTATATATTTATTATAATGAATATATAATAACATTTACAGTAATATTATAGTGATAATATTTCTTTATTTTTTAACTATTTTTGATATCTAAAAAATATATAAAAAATAAAAAAATTATTAATTAAAAAATAAACAGCTCTTTTACAGTGTAATAATATTTCTTTATAATACACACACACACACACACACACACACACAATAACAATAATATTAATAATGAATATATATTTATCATTAATAGAATTATAATTAATAGAATTAATGTATAAAACATAATATAATAATAATGTTTCTTTATATTTGCATGTTGTTTTTTAACCATTTCATATATATCTATATATCTATATATCTATATCTATATCTATCTATATATATATATATATATATATATATATATATATATATATATAGATAGATAGATAGATAGATAGAGATATAAATATAGATATATATAGATATAGATAGATAGATAATATTTAAAAAATAATTTGCATTATATACAGGTAAGCATTATATAAACCACAGCAAGAATGGCAGGAGAAAATAACAGGGTCTGAAGTTTATTTTCATCACAAACTCAACCGATTATGTGTCATCATAATCTCGGTATAATTATGTCCTACATGCTTGTGTTCCCTATAGTTATGATGCATTTCATCAACTCAAATGATAAAATATTTAGCCTTTTTTTTTGGTAGCACTGTGCAAATGTCTTAAAAATGCTAGGAGGATCAGGTCATATTATTCATGCCATCCATTCACACTAACAGTAATTCACTGACGCAAGTCGGTCCAAATATCTGCAGTGGGTCTACGTAGGAGAGAACAAGATTAAAATGAAGACTCGGACACTCGTTCATTCCTCCCGCCGACCTCAATCTATCTCTTTTTTTCTCTCACTCTCTGTAGCGCTATGTCCCTCTCTGCATCTATCTATTTTCCCTCGTCTCAGCACAGAGCTCTCAGTCAGGGAAGAAAAAAGACTCTAATGATGAAGTCCAAACCTCCTGCCAAATGGGATGATGGGTGACGTTATTCCGGGCAGGTGCCCGTGTGTTGATGAAAAGAAACTCAGAAGTGTGCAGCTGCTATTTATAGTCTCCCTCTGTCTTTCATTCGGTCTTAATCACACACATACACACACACACACACACACACACACACACAAAAAAAACAAACAAAAAAAGTGATTGCTGGCACTGACTACAAATAAGGTACACTTTGGTGTCTTGTTAGTTTTGTAAGAGTGACAGCTTTGTTTACACAAAAGTTTATTCTTATTATTAATTATTTATTATTATATAATTAACAATTATTGTATTATTTTGACTTTTGATTTCTTCACAATTCCACCTTTTTTATTATTATTATTATTATTATTATTATTATTATTATCATTATTATATGTTCCATAACAAGTGAGAGCTTAGTTTACACAAGAGATTCTTTTTTTGTAATTAATTATTATTTATTATATCAATTAATGTTATAACTTTGACATTAGATTTTTCACAATTCCGTTTTTATTATTATTGTTATTATTTTGATTATTATTGCTGTTGTTATTATTATTATTATTATTATTATTATTACAGATTCACTAATAAGTGACAGCTTAGCTTGAAAGTTTCTTATAATAATAAATAAATTTTATAACTGTCATTTGATTTTTTTTCACAACTGCACTTTTTAATTTATTATTAATAATAATAATAATAATAATAATAATAATAATAATATGATTTATTCCATAACGAGTGACAGCTTAGTTTACACAAGTTATTTTGTAAGTAGTTATTAATTATAATTATTAATTAATTTTATAATATTGTCATTTGATTTTTTTCACAATTCCACTTTTTAATTTATTTATTTATTATTATTATTATTATTATTGTTGTTGTTGCTGTTGCTATTTCATAACAAGTGACAGCTTAGTTTACAAAAGTTTATTTTTTATAATTAATACATTTTATAATATTGTCATTTGATTCTTTTCACAATTTCAATTTTTAATTTATTATTATTATTATTGTTGTTGTTGCTGCTGCTCCTGCTGCAACTTAGACAACTTAGTTTACAAAAGTTTTTTTTATACTTAATTATAATAATTATTAATTAATTTTATAACTTTGTCATTTGATTTTTTTCCACAATTGCATTTTTAATGTATTATTATTATTATTATTATTATTATTTTTTAAAAAAGATGATGTGATCAACAATTTTGTTCTTTTAACTGACCAATAAAATAAAATAAAATAAAATAAAATAAAATAAAATAAAATAAAATAAAATAAAACAAATGATTTAATAGTTTCAGGCCCTAGTTTGCTTTGTAGATTTGTTGAAAGTACACATTCTCCTTGCTTGGACGTTAGGAAAAAACACATTTATTTTTGATTTATTTTTAAAATGCTGCTGTCATATTTACTCTGTTCACACCAACGTTTAGCACTAAAGAAACCTGAAACTCAAAAAAAAAAAAAAGGGCAAACATTCAAACATATCCTCCAGCGACATGTAAATATTTTCCAGTTGGCAACATGTTGTTCACAGCAAGACATAAGCGCTGCCCCTGTCAGGGCTTCAGTGTGGCTCAGAGTGCTGAGAGACCCCAGCTTTCTCTGTTGGCGGCATGACTACTACATCTCCCCATCATCAGCGGGTTACTGCTCACCCAGCCTGCACTTAGCCCACCTCCAGCTAGTGCTGAAATAACAGCAGACCCCTCTATGAGCACACCTGTCTGCGGTCTACACTCCAGATAAACACTGTAATGCATGAATTGCACTTCCTGGTGCAACTGCAGTGAGAGTTTTGGCATCCACCGATTATAGCTAATGGCAATGTAGACGCCCAGGTCATGAAGTCAAGGTTACAACGGCTACTGAGGCAGAGAATGCAGGATTCTTCCTCACTATCCGCACACTTCTCCTCTTCCTCAACTATCTAGGAAACAGATGCAGTAAAGGGCAAGAAAAAATACAGAAAAAAAAGAAAAAGGGAACAGATCAAGATTTTAAATTAGATTTGCATTCCCAGAAGGACATACCAGTGCTTGCAAAGCAGAAAAAAGAATAAAGTTTCAGGTAGTGCTCTCAAAATTAAT
This sequence comes from Labeo rohita, assembly GCF_022985175.1. Taxonomy (NCBI): domain Eukaryota; kingdom Metazoa; phylum Chordata; class Actinopteri; order Cypriniformes; family Cyprinidae; genus Labeo; species Labeo rohita. The sequence goes on from NC_066879.1 coordinate 4,584,539, forward strand.
TTTTCAGTTTAACGTTTTAAATATTAAACAGAGTTAACGCAGGGGGTGGGGCTAGGGTTGGCCACCCAACTCTTAACTGCTGTTTTTGTCTCTTTTTTCTTGACAAGAATTGTTTATTTACGGCTTTATAACCACATCAAACGGGAGACTTGTTGCTAACATGATTAGCAAATTACTAGCATGTTGTTAACATGTTTCTACAATGATTAACATGTCATTAGCATGTTTTTTTTTAACATGATTAACATGTTGCTAACGTTTTAACAGGATTATATTGCTAGCATGTTGTTAGCATGATTAACGAGTTACTAGCATGTTGTTAACATGTTTAAACATGACTAGCATGCCACTAGCATGTTTTAACATGATTAGCATGTTGTTAGCATGTTTCTAGAATGATTAGCAAGTTACTAACATGTTATTAACATGATTAAGATGTTTCTAATATGTTGCTAACATGACTAGCATGCCACTAGCATGTTTTAACATGACTGGCATGTTGTTAACGTTTTTCTAAAATGATTAGCATGTTACTAGCATGTTGTTAACATGTTGTCAATGTTTTAACATGATTAGCATGTGCTTAGCATGTTTCTAGAATGATTAGCAATTGCAAGTTACTAACATGTTATTAACATTATTAAGATGTTTCTAACATGTTTCTAACATGACTAGCATGCCACTAGCATGTTTTAACATGATTAGCATGTTTCTAGCATTTTTTAAAATGATTAGCATGTTACTAGCATGTTGTTAACATGTTGTCAATGTTTTAACATGATTAGCATGTTGTTAGCATGTTTCTAGAATGATTAGCAAGTTACTAACATGTTATTAACATTATTAAGATGTTTCTAACATGTTTCTAACATGACTAGCATGCCACTAGCATGTTTTAACATGATTAGCATGTTTCTAGCATTTTTTTAAATGATTAGCATGTTACTAGCATGTTGTTAACATGTTGTCAATGTTTTAACATGATTAGCATGTTCTTAGCATGTTTCTAGAATGATTAGCAAGTTACTAACATGTTATTAACATTATTAAGATGTTTCTAACATGTTTCTAACATGACTAGCATGCCACTAGCATGTTTTAACATGATTAGCATGTTTCTAGCATTTTTTAAATGATTAGCATGTTACTAGCATGTTGTTAACATGTTGTCAATGTTTTAACATGATTAGCATGTTCTTAGCATGTTTCTAGAATGATTAGCAAGTTACTAACATGTTATTAACATTATTAAGATGTTTCTAACATGTTTCTAACATGACTAGCATGCCACTAGAATGGTTTAACATGATTAGCATGTTGTTAGCATTTTTCTAAAATGATTAGCATGTTACTAGCATGTTGTTAACATGTTGTCAATATGTTTTAACATGATTAGCATGTTCTTAGCATGTTTCTAGAATGATTAGCATTTTACTAACATGTTGCTAGCATGATTAACATGTTGCTAGCATGTTGTTAGCATGATTAACGTTGTCACATTTCAAACACGTTTCCAGCATGATTAGCATGTCACTAGCATGTTTTAGCATGATTAGCATTTTGTTAACATATTTTTAGAATGATAAGCAAGTTACTAGGATCTTGCTAGCATGTTACTAACATGATTCACATGTTACTAACATGTTGCTAGCATGATTAACATGTCACTAGCATGTTTTAGCATGATTAGCATTTTGCTAACATGTTTCTAGAATGATAAGCAAGTTACTAGGATCTTGCTAGCATGTTACTAACATGATTCACATGTTATTAATGTGCTGCTAGCATGATTAGCATTTTATTAGCATGTTTCTCGAATGATTAATAAGTTACTAGCAAGTTGCTAGCATGATTAGCATGTTTGTAACATGCTTCTAGCATATCATGTTGTTAACATGATTAACAAGTTACTAAAATGTTGCTAGAATGATTAGCACAATTACCATGTAGTTAGCATGTTAGTAGCATGTTTTTAACATGATTACCATGATTCTACCATGATCAGCATGTAATTAGCATGTTGCTAGCTTGTTTTTAACATGATTAGCATATTGATAGCATATTGTTAGCATGATTTAGCACATTGCTAGCATGATTATTGTGTTGCTAGCTTGTCTTGGCTCATCTGAGCATTCCGTAAATGCAAGTCTATGGGATTTAATCATCATTTTTAGAAAAACCATAAGTCGGATCAGTTAGAAAAGATATAGCAACTAACTTCTGATCAGTCTGAAGATCTGGGCTGAGTTTGTAGAGTTAAAGCTCTAGGAGTAGTTACAGTCAATGGCTTAGTCTCAGAAGAACAATAATAAGTTCAAATAGCATTTCAGTAAGTTGGCTTTCTCAAGCAAAATAGGGGAAATCAATGACTTTTGTAGCTTTAAGAATTCATCTATATTTAATTTAGCATTTAGTATTTGATAACTTTATTCAGTTTTTGTGTATTTCCCACTTGCTGAAGGGCACAGTTAAATAATGGGTTTATGTGAAGATTGTTTTAAGTTCACACAAATTGGAAGTTGTTATTTTTTAGTCTAATAAATGTTAAAATTGATATCTCTCAATTATACTGTAATGTTGAATGGCTGTAGTCAATGGTTAAACATTAGGAATAAAAGAATAATTTCCTAGAGACATCAGTAGTATTGCATCAGTGATACTCACCTTCAGTCATTAAACAAATATATATAAAAAATAGCTTTATGTTGTTTAAATTAAAGATTAAATGTGAATTTATTCAAATATAAAAGTATATTTAAAAACCCTAATGTTAGAAATGTTAATGAACACACGTCTTGTTTTCAGTAAGCTGTGCATGAGAATCAACTTCTACAGTCTAAATTTTGCCTTGAAAATGTATTCTTGTAGCTTCATAAAATCAAGGTTGAACCACTGGTGTCACATGGACTATTTTAACCATGTCCTTACTATCTTTCAGGGCCTTGAACGCATCAGAAAGCTGTCGGATTTCAAAAATATTGTAATTTGTGTTCTGAAGATGAACAAAGGTCTTACGGGTTTGGAACAACGTGAGGGTGAGTAATTACTGACAGAATCTTCATTTTTGGGTGAACTATCCCTTTAATTCTAGAAGCTTAATACTCATTTAGAACAAACCGTAACTAGAATGTTTGAGGAATATCAAATACAGCAAATCTGGGCAAACACGAGCGTAAGGAATATACAGAAAGCTCTCGGAGTCATCTACTTTCACTCAGAAGCTGCTAGGAGAAGTATGTTAACCCCTGCAAAGAGCACTCCACATAACGTCCACCTCCAGCCATCGCAACCGCAAGGACCTGACCTAGTCTGACATATGGTCGTGTGATCAGCTTTCTCGCAGCCTCCAAATCGGCGTGATGTACTCTATTCTCATCAGCATCACATCAGTTTAGCCTCGTACGCCATCAGTACGGTTTTTAATTACAGTGGTGATGTGTGTTACTGATTGTCTCTGCCAATTCCTTGTAACTCCTATTTAAATAATTAACAATGAGACGTTGTCATCTGAAGTCAGACGGGTGCTGTCTGGTCAGGGAATTTTAACTGATATCTCATTAATCATCCTCACAATCTATTACGCAGGAAATGGGAACGATTGAGGAAGTTGACGGTGGGAAACTGAGAATGTGTGTGTGTGTTTGGATCGATAAAGAACATTGTCTTTTACTGTAACCACTGACCCATTCCCTTGGCTCTCTTTGGCCCCTGACCCACATCCTGCCTTTCTTCCTCCTCCTCTCGGATGAGTTCGGTTCATCTAAGCCGTGGCACCATAACCCCGTGTTTCTCTGCTGTGGTCATATTTCCCCCATAGAGCACAGCGTCACGTCTCAACATGCTTCAGTGATGTGGGCACTCTAAGCTCAGCGGTCCCATGAGAAAAAAAAAACAGATGTTGGATGTTTCTGAGGACATTAAGGACATTGCTCAGGCAGGCAGAAAAAGAACATAATAAACATAATAAACAGAGTTAAGTGTTCTTAAAAGTGGTGTTATATTTTTGCTGGTAAAATATTAGCTGTTACACAGTCCTGTTAAAAAGTTTGGGGTCAGTAAGATTTTTTAATGTTTTTGAAATAAGTCTTATGCTCACCAAGGCTGCATTTATTTGATAAAAAATGCAGTAAAAAAGGTAAAGTAAAATTATGAAATTTATACCAATTTAAATTCACTGTTTTTATTTAATATTTTTGAAAATATAATTTATTGATTTGGTAGCAAAACTGAATTTTAATCAGTTATTCGTATTATCATTATATTCTTATTCTTATTATTCTTATTATTATCAGTTGTTCTGCTTAATTTAATGCATCCTTTCTTGGAAAAAACAGATTATAAATGTCATTACTGTCACTTTTCTTTTAATTACTGTCATTATTCTTTTCTCGGAAAAAATATTTCTTAAAATAAAATAAAATAAAATAATTTATACAATTAAAATTTGTCTCTCTCTATCCCTATCTTTTGTAGCATCTTAAATATATATATATATATATATATACACACAGGGAGATAAAATGTTTCAAGGCTGTTTTTTTTTTAGAATTCTTTGAATAATAATAATAAAAAAAAAGTTCTAAAGAATATATATCTTTTGGAATTATTTGGATTATTTCTTAAAATAAAATAATTTATAAAATTTAATGTTGTCTCTCTATCACTATCTTTTGTAACATTATAAATGTCTTTACTGTCACTTTTGATCAATTCTTGGAAAAAATGCTAAAATAATAAAAATAAAAATAAAATAAAATAAAATAAAATAAAATAAAATAAAATAAAATAAAATTAAATTAAATAAAATAAAATTAAATTAAATTAAATTAAATGTCTCATGGCTCTTTTTTAGAATTCTTTGATTAATAAAAAAAATTCTAAAGAATATATATCTTTTGGAATTATAAATGTCATTACTGTCGAGTTTGATCAATGTAATGCATTGTTTTCTTGGAAAAAATAATTTCTTAAAACAAAATAAAATAAATAAAATTAAATAAAATAAACATTTTCTCTCTCCATATATATATATATATATATATATATATATATATATATATATCTTTTGTAATATTAAAAATTTACTCTCACTTTGATAAATTTAATGCATCCTTTCTTAAAGAAAAAAAAAAAAAAACTTCACATGCTATTTAAATAACAACATTGGCTTAACCAGTGGTGTGAGTGTGAGGCAGGGCTGTCTATGTGAATGCCCAATGGAAGATGGAATGAGAAAAAGTGGTTTGAAAACGATATTTTTGCACTTCTGTTTGATGGCCCTAGGGGCACAGAAATTAGAAAGAAAAAGTCTTTTTTTTCCTCCAGTGTGGGCTTAAGTGCCAAAAACATCACTTGAATGATGAAATATCTGATCATAGGAGGCATGGTGTGCACATCTAAACACAAAGGGATCTTCTGGAAGCAATCAGTAGCATAATAGCTGTCACGGAGAGTGAGAGAAGTTCAAATGATCAGTCAGTTTTGCATGTTAAAATGAGAGATGACATTTCTCCAAGAAACGTAGTCGGCAGGTCTGTGCTGTGTGCTGCAAAGAGGAAGCTGGATGTGTGTGTGTGGCAAGTATCTGCCCTTTCATCATAGACATTGCTGATCTTTGGAATGAGCAGATGACTTAATACCCCAACACGGCGCTCAAACAGAATCCGCTATCAGTCACCAGGGAGAACAGATTGAGCCGAAAGATCTCTCATTTTCTCTCTCTCTCGTCGTCTCTCTCCTTTTCTCTGTCCTGTTCTCCAAAGCCATATCTTCCATATACAGTACATTCGCCCCAAAGTAATCTGTTGACAGTGCTGTAAAGACCCTATATAACTCCCAAGGAGTTTTGCAGCTTTTAGTCCACATTGGTTATCCCTGAGGCCTTGAAGAAAACTAAACTTTTAGCAGACGTTTAAAATATAGACTTTCTCTACAAAAAATAATGACGACTCATCCTTTCCAAGCTGGGTCACATGCACATTTTCATCCAATAAAATGCTCACTAGAAAGTTATTTGAATGTCATCTTAACATCTCATCAATAAGTCCCATCTGCAACTGATAAAACAATCAAATAATTTAAAGAAATTAAGGTTTTTGAGGAAAACATTCCAGGATTTTTTCTTCATATGGTGGACTTCAATAGGAGCCAGTGGGTTGAATGTCCAAATTGCAGTTTCAATGCAGCTTCAAGGGGCTCTACACGATCCCAGCCAAGGAATAAGGCTCTTATCGAGTGAAAACATATATACTTTTTAACCACAAATGCTCATCTTGCACTAGCTGGACTTCACGCATTATGTAATCACATTGGCAAAAGTACCAACCCAGTGTTTACAAAGCGAACATGCAAAGAAATTCAAAATGCCCTTTACAAAAAGGTAAAACAATGATGTCAGCAGTATTGGTCATGTTACTTTAAAAAAGTTATAGTTATAGTTTCTAGTTTCTAGTTACTTCTTACAAATAGTAACCGAGTTAGTAACTGGGTTACATCATTATAAGTAACTAATAACCAGGGAAAGTAACTACTGTGTTACTTTTTAAAAAAAAAACGTTGAAATGTGTCAAATAACTTGGATGCCCCCAATATTAAATATGTTAAATGAATGAAATATTTAGTTTACTCACCAGGCTAATATTAAATATCATATTTGACGTAGATCAAAAAGGTTTGATGAAAGGTTTTGATCCATTTTAAATGTTGACTACTATACATATATAAAGCTTAATAGCACAGTTTTTTAAATATTTGAAAGTACACTTAGCATCAGTCGGTCAAGCATTATAATATGACATTATGATAATTTAGATAACAAAACTACTATGAGCTGCTTGGTTCATGAATAATAATCATGGTGTCTGCGTTCACTTGAATTTCGCTGATTTGCTGAAATCAAAACAGGGAAGATAACTGGTTTGCGCATTAGTTCCGCCTGCTACCGAAGAAACCAGCAGTTCTTAAAAGCTGAAGAAATCCAGAGGGGCACTGTTACTTTGACAAGAAAATACAGCAAAGAATATTGTTTATATGTAGCGCGTCAATTCTGCATGGTATGTAAGTCTCTCGCGCTCTGTATCTTTCTTTGCGTGTGTGTGAGACAAAGAGACGGCTAATCGTGTGCCTTCACACTAGAGTTTACAGTTTGTCAAAAACAGGTACGCTGTGCATCCATTCAGATGAACTGAAAAATACAATTATAATAATATTATAATAAATTATAGTAACGGCACATTTTATTGTCAGTAACGGTAATGGTGTTGTAATGGGGAAACAGTAATTAGTTTGAATACTCATTACTGAAAAAATTCACATCACTGGATGTCAAACGATTTTGAAGTTGGAGGAGAAAATGACATTAAGTTTTTCGTTTTTCCTTACATTTTGGAACCAAGGTACACAGACGAAGAGCTAACCACGTGTGTCCTTTCCACACAGACGGGTATTGCAGAGCTAGTGCAAGATGAGCATTTGTGGTTACAAAGTATCTAAAGTTGTATTTTTTTTTAGAAAACGACTGGGTGTCTTGCTAGTTAAGACCCTTATTCCTTGGGTGGGATCATGTAGAGCCCTTTGAAGCTGCATTGAAACTGCAATTTGGACCTTTAACCCGTTGGCTCCCATTGAAGTAAATTATTTGGAGAAAAATCTTGGAATCTTTTTCCTCTTTTCGACTACAAAAAAGAAAGACATGAACATCTCGGATGAGATGGGGGTGAGTAAATTATCAAGAGATTTTAATTTAAGAGTGAACTAATCCTTTAAATGCCTGATATAAGGTATGTGGTTAACAAGACATTTTCACATTTTATTCTAATACATTTTATTAAAATACATCAGTAATAACCCACTCTTGACTTTAAAAGGTGACAGTTTTCATTTTGATTGAACTATGAGTTCAGAGTGTTACCTTGGACAGAGAGAGGTAATGGAGTTCTTTATAAACACTCCGTAGGATCAAACAGAGTTGATGCATTTCCATTTTATTATGCACTCCAAATGTACATTTACAGGTACAGCAGCAGCTTTTAGGAGCAGTACAGGCCATGCTGGGCAGATCTGGTGGGAATGTGTGTGTATGTGTGTTTGCTCTGTGTAAAAAGCTTATGTGAGCGCTGGGAGGCTGCAGGTGGACTCAAAAGGTCACAGTAAATGCATTCTTTCCAGCACTGCACTAAGACAACATATTCATTCCATTGAGTATATGTGTGTGTTGATGGCGTCACATCTACAGGAGAAGCCCTACTATAGTTTGACTGACAGTGTCCTCACTGGCCTCGTTGTATTCGCCCCAGAACATGAATATCCTCTGCCGTGTCGGATGGAGTTACCGTCACCCGACCAGGCATAACAGCAAGGTGAGCAACGACCGACTGCTTGTTACCATGGTACCCAGGAGTCGTCCTTTCGTCTTTAGGCAAGCCTTATGTATCTTCCTTTCTTTAGGGAACATCTCTCCCTCACTCTTTTTGTTATAAATAAGTGATGTAATTGCAAGTGCTAGACAATGCTCTGTGCTATTCAAGTGTGTTTTAGAAGTTGAGAGAAGAGGAAGACCGAATAAGATGGAACAACAGAAAGTTAGGTGTGGAAATATGACCTGATGGATAGATAAATCCAGCTTTCTTTGGCTCTGGGTCTCTAAGGGAGAGCAGGGAGAAAGGTTCTCACTATGAATAACTTTGTGGACAAGTTAAATAACACCCTGAAAGCTTTAGAAACCAGCTCTACAATGCATGGGCCTGTGAAAGCAACCACATCACAGAGCGTTCATTCAAGTATGCGGCTAATTACAGCATTCAAGACTTAAAAAGGTGTGAAAAATGCTAGAAAAAGTGCTGTAACAAATTCATTTCTTATCCATGCTCTGTACAGAATCATAATGAGCATGATGAATCACGTAATCCGATCAATTTCTCAATTTCTCAAAGTCTTGTTTTTGCGCCAGAGTCAATACTTGGGTCAAATTGTCTTTTTTTATAATCTTATAAACTAAAGTGATATCTTCCTACAGTGGATATACTTATTAGACAAATATCACTGTAGTTTATACTGATTTAGCTCTGACAACTGGCAGACAGACAAGCAGATAGATAGATAGATAGATAGATAGATAAATAGTCAGATAGATAGATAGAAGGGGACATGCAAGGTAATGCAACGCTAACCGTCACAACAAGAAAGAGTAGAAGAGACTATCTACGCTAGGGGTCGACCGATATGTGTTTTTCAGGGCCGATGCTGCTACCGATAATTACAGATCAAGTAGACCGAAAACCATTATTTTGAACCAATATACATCTGGTGTATAAATGAAAATTGATGTCAAAATTAAGAATAACAAGGGCTCTGACAAAAACTTTCTTTAAATGCTTTTAAATTATTTTATCGGCACATTTTTAAAATGACCGATAAGTATAAAAATGCTTAAAGTTCACTTCCAGAGCAAAAATTTATAGATAATTTACTCACCTTCTTGTCATCCAAGATGTTCATGTCTTTCTTTCTTCGGTCGTATAGAAATTATGTTTTTTGAGGATTACTCTCCATATAGTGGACTTCTTTGGTGCCCCTGAGTTTGAACTTCCAAAATGCAGTTTAAATGCAGCTTCAATGGGCTCTAAACAATCTTCTCTACGAAACGAACGGTATGCTAGATAGGTATATGCTAGATAAGACCCCTCTTCCTTGACTGAGAAGCCCTTTAAAGCTGCATTTAAACTGTATTTTGGAATGTTTTCCTTAAAAAACATAATTTCTTTACGACTGAAGAAAGAAAGACATGAACGTTTTGGATGACAAGGGGGTGACTACATTATCTATACATTTTTGTTTTGGAAGTGAACTTCTTTAATATCGGCCAGGCCTATAATCGGTTGACCCCTCATTTTAAATCAGCAGTGTGAGAAAGGTTTGAGTTTTAGAGATGCACCGGTCAGCCTGCTATAAATCGGAGTTTATATAAATGTACCTCTGAGAGGAACTGACCATCTTCAGAATTGTTTTGATCACATTATCTTTACCCCTAATACCTCCATATATTGCATATTAAAGTGGTGTTTATAAGCGCAGCTGCTTTGTTTACAGCTGTAACTAAGAAAACTCTATTTTGCTGCTGTTCCAAAAGCGCCACCTGCAGTTTTTTTTTTTTGTACAGGTGTCTTATGTAGCATAATTTCACAAATCGAAAGTCAGACATTCTGTTTTTGCCTTAAATCTTGTAATTATACAATCTAAATCAAATCATAAACAACTGCTCATGCATGTAGCACTACTGACTGTTTAAAATAAATGATAAAATACTTCTCCTGTTGTACTGAACTCGTATTGAACCGTGACCCAAAACTAAGGTACCATGACGCCTGTGTACCGTTACACCCCCAACTGATAGATAGATAAATATAGATAGATAGACAAAAGTATGGTTTTAAATACCGTACTGCTGCAACCGGCTGCAACACACTCTTCACACTTTGCTAAAATGTGAAGTTCTGCCATCTTATGTTGATGCAAAATATTTTAGCAAAACGTATCTTTTAGTAAGGTCTGAAAATTCATCCTACGATTACATTTACCACTACACCCCTAATAGACAGAATGATGGATAGAATGTTAGAACGATAGACAGATACTGCAGATAGAAAGAATTTTTCTCCATTTGGATCCTCATACTCAAGACATTTCTCGAGTTCTACTCTTGAGGTTTCCTCAAACTTGTCTTGTACTTTTCCCCCATGGCTGATCAAGGAAAAGTTGGTTTATGAGCAGCGGCTTGTCTCGGCGACAGCTACATCCTCTCTTATAAACTACAGCATTCAGCTCTACTGAGGGCTGCCAGCTATATCATCACCTCGCTATCAAATGAGCTCCCACCATTTCCCCCTCCTGTTAAAGCGTCAGCTTGAGAGAAAAATCACCACCTCCAACCACTGTTGGATTTATACAGCACAGCTTTGAAAATGAATCTCTGCTGGGGTGCAGATAGAGAGAACGTGAATGTGTGGGTATCAAGACCCAACACGGCCAATAAATTTGCACACAAGGGGGTTCACAGAGTTGGATGAGTGTTGTGTATGTGTAGGGTTTGTAAGCAGACCTAATGCAATTTGTAGCCCGAATGATGGTGTTGTGCAATCATAATGCATTAAAGCTCATTTGCTAAGATTTATGATATCCTGAATTGAATTTAAGTGGCTTATAAGGATGTTGAATACAAATGTTGCTGTTCCACAGAGTTAGGCTCATCATTTATTAAATACTCTGTTGGTTTGAAATGCTCGACCATAGCTCTAAGAACAAAATCTATGTGCAGAACTGCAACTAAAAAAACTTTTTCCCAAGCCTTGTGAATTTAAGCTTTTACACTGCCTGCATGTTTCAAACTTGCGCTGTTCATGAGCACTCAATTCGAGAGCTTCTTTTTGATAATACTAAACAGAATGGAAGAATATCAAAAGACAATGAAAAACAGAATGTCATTAACATCAGAATGCCATGAATGTCATAACATATCAAATGCTGATAAATTTTTCCATCTTTTCAGTGGTATATTGTGGACATCCCTGGGTGTCCACGGGGACATTGTTGTCAAATTTAATTTAATGTCTTGGCACGAAGGTAGCTACATTTCACAAATCCTCCATTGAGTGACATCCTCAATTGGAAAAAAAAAAAAATCTACACAAGCACACCTACAGACAGTTAAATAAAATACTGAACATATTTGTCCCCAGTAGTGACGCAGGCTTTGTGTAATTGCAGATGTGTGTTTACAGTGTTAAAAGTCTGGTGCCACCATTGCCAAGCAAGTTTTAAATGCAAAAAAACGCTGTCTGTGAAAGAAAAAAAAAAGAACTGAGATAGATGGGAAAAAAGAGAGAGAGAGGAAAAGAAAGAGGATAATGAGGATCAAACTGACAGCAGTGATTTATAAAGTGTGAGCTTATTGCTGTGACTTTCCTCGGACACTGCCTGCACCTTCGTCACAAATGGGTGACAAACACACACACACCACAGCTGGTGGTTTTGTGGGTAATGTGCTGTTGTGATTAATGTGTCCACAATGAGGGCTGTGTAAACAATGCTCTGCACAGCTGTTCCAGAAGTTGATTTTTATGTCTGATTCAGTGAGCTACTCAAAACCCAGCCTCACACTGGTAATGATCTCTCCCATGGGACCAATCGCAAACACACACGCACACAAACACCACTATCAAATCCACAAACATAACTCTACACAAACACTGCCAAGATGCAATAACTCAACTTGAGCACTAATTCTCTGCCACATTAAGGAAAATGTGCACTTTAATTTATGCGTGCAAGACACTGGTGTTACAAAAGGGTGTAGCATCTTCTTCTCTGTAAGAATTAGACCGCAAACCTCCAAGAAATACAACTGAAGTATACAAAGCTACTCACTGTAAAATGTGATATATAGTTTAAGTTAAAAAAATATTATTTCATCTGACCACATTCCGATAAATTAAAACATCTTAAAGGTTGTATCATGTAGAAATAGATCCTTTAAACAAGGGTAACAAGAGCATGCAAGCTCTTTTAATGGAACAGGACGTAGCTGACATTTCTAAACGTGCTCTTTCTCCTGTTTCAAATTTGTGTTTATTGGAAGTGTGGTGAGCCCGTTGGATGTAACCTTACGACACCTTTCAAGAGGAAATCTTGAGCAGCGTTAACAGGCATGCTTTCAATAGTCTGTCATAATGGGATGAAATATGCTCCGTCTGCGAATGATGAACACAGTTAGCATTGATGTAGCACTTACAGTAAAAGCCGAGATGCTCAAGAATGTAAAAGCTCTATTAGCCCAAAATATATTAGTGCTTGTTTTGGCAGGGCATGTGTAAAAGAAAGAAAGTGAGATGGTGTGAAGAAGAGAAATGAGGAGGGAGAACAGAGGAGGTTATGTTACTTCAGCTTGTAAGCGTTCATGACGATGGTTAGACTAGACATCAGAAAGAAATATGATGGATGGATGGATGGATGGATGATACAAAAATAGAACAACAGAGACTGACAGACAGACATTAATGATTGCCAACAAGCATTTGATATCACAAACCAAAGTGTAAATTTGTAGAGAGTGAGGGATTATACTATTATGGTTGATTTTGAGGATGGATATGAAGATTGTTGAATCTGGGTCTGTTTCCCACAAAAAGCAATTATATGGATTGTGACGTTTCAAACAACATCACACAAATACCAGTGAAAACTTATACAATAATTTTATGTTATGTTTTTGTTGTATATTAAGGCCATTTTTTATCTTAATGATCACAAATACTAAAGTATCAATCAATATTCATAAAGATTTTTAATCTTATGTAGGTTTAGAAATTTTAGATGGACAAACGGATGAATGGACGGACAGATGGACAGACAGACACAGATGAATAGACAGACGGATGAATGGAGGAGTGGACAGACGGATGGATGGATGGATAAGTGGACAGAGACAGACAGATAGTGGAGTGGACAGTCAGACAAATGGTTGGTTGGATGATAGATAGATGGATGGATGTATAAATGGACAGAGACAGACAGACAGATAGTGGAGTGGACAGGCAGACAGGCAGACAAATGGTTGGATGGATAGGTAGACAGATGGATGGATAAATGGACAGAGACAGATGGAATGGAAGGACATACACAGATGAATAGACAGATGGACGGATGGAGGAGTGGACAGACAGATGGATGGATGGATAAGTGGACAGAGACAGACAGACAGATAGTGGAGTGGACAGTCAGACAAATGGTTGGTTGGATGGATAGATAGACGGATGGATGGATAAATGGACAGAGACTGACACATGGACAGAGAGGAGTGGACAGTCAGACAGACAGATGGATGAATGGATGGATGGATAGGTGGACAGACAAATGGATGGATGGATAGGTGGGCATAGACAGACAGACAGACAGACAGATAGAGGAGTGGACAGTCAGATGAATGGATGGATGAATGGATAGATAGGTGGACATAGACAGACAGACGGACAAGTGGAGGAGTGAACAGTCAGAGGGACAGATGGACGAATGGATGGACGGATGGATGGATAGACAGAGGCAGACAGATGGATAGAGGAGTGGACAGTTAGGCAGATGGACAAATGGATGGATGGATGGATGGATGGATGGTGGACAGAGACAGATGGACAAATGGAGGAGTGAACAGTCAGAGAGATGGACAGACGAACGGACTGATGGATGGATAGGTGGACAGACAGATGACAGATTTATAGATATGTCTTTAACTTTAGAGGCAATGTTTGTTTATGCTCCTTTAGATTGATGGCACTGAAATGAGCTTTTGTGTTAGTAGTGGCGTGATGGTGAAGTCTCGTGTCTGCCCGAGGCCGTCTATGCATCTTGTTCCTCTCAGGCAGCATTGTTCATTGATTTCAGCTCAAGTTTAAGGGTTCGGTTTACCTAATGATTCCCTTGGTTCCTTTCCTGCCTGACCAGAAAGTCTAAAGCTCTTGAGACATCCACAGTCTAGCGCTACTCAAGAGTGGACGCTTACACACACAGTTTAGACTGAGAGCGTGAAAATGATGGCACACTTGTGACACTGAAACGGCCCACCGCCATGAGCCAAAGATGACTGTGCATAAGCCGACACAAACGCTTAAGCTGATACTCTCTGTTGTCGAAACACTGCAATTGCTGATGGATGAAAATGGATCCTTTTCATGTCCTCAGTGGTAGAATCTAACCTACATGTACTCTGCATTACCAATACAGTCTGCTTCACTCTGTTTTGCTTTTTTTAGACAATGGCTAAGCTAAAAGCAAAGCAGTGTTGTTATCACTGAAAGCACTGTTTACTTATTTCTGTTGGAGTACAAAAGTCTGGAAATTTTTTCTTTACCATTGCAGACCTGAGCAAAAAGCCTCCACTTAACCGAATTGGGTTGAATTTATAATCTGTCTGCTTCCTGAAGGGCTTTTAGCATTTGCAGGGCATGTACACTGAAAATACAAGCAAGTCACAATCAAAATAGAACATTTAGTATTTGAGCAATAAATTTACAACATGATTCTGTTTAGGCCTGACTGAATCAGGTATTTTAAATTTCCTTCTCAGTGATAGATACATAGATAGATAGATAGATAGACAGATAGATAGAGACTGATAGTGTGACACAGCGATTGGTTTGAGCTTGAGATGGAGTGGGACCCCAGGTGTGCCATCTTCCACACAGGAAATTGAGCAAACGGAGGATAAGTGAGATGGAGCACTGTGTCTCAAGAGTCGCCAATCAAACTGGGCACTCTGGCCCATTAGCACTCTCAGCCTCCCTTCACAAACTGAAACGATCATCAGCCAGCAGCACCCAGGACTCACCATGTTGCCTCTCTTATCCCAAGATGCTTATGATTTTGTTTTTTTTTCTGACTCTAGAGTCCATTTTTTCCTGGCATGATTGCTTCATTCAACCCTACAACCCTTTTTACTCTAATGAGTCAAGTTTAGGAAGACTCAGTTCTCAAACTCCATGGCCATGATATGACGTTTCAAACATATGTTCAGAAGGAGCCTAATCATTTAGTCCCGTAAATCATCATTACAAGCCTATATAAGCAGCACACCTTGCACTGTCGAAGCGTCAATTCCTTCGGGATCCCTCCACCTCCCCATCTCCTCCTCTATTTCTGTTATTCTAGGTAGTACTGCAATAGGGGGTTGAATTCAGTGCTCAAGCCGAGCCTCGGGTTCGAGCCTCCTTTGAGGACAACAAGCCAAGTTCGTTTACAATTAACCATCAGGATTGAATGGGCAGGCGAATTCATGAAATTATATTGAAATGCCAGCAACATGCTGAGAAACACTGCACAGGCAGGACAAAAAGAGAGAGAGCAACAAAAGGGCCTTGGGTGGTTGATGTGTGGGTTTGCTGGAGCAGTGCTGTTGAGTGTTTATGGCAGGCTCCAGATGTGCAGGAGCCCAGGGGCCTGGCGACGTGTCGCTCCCCATAAGCCAGCATTCCCAGTGTGAAAGAGAGAGAACGGGACAGGAGGTGGGCAGGATGATTATAAGTGCACAGAGGTGACATTAGGGAACGTATGCAAGATCTATCTAAATAATAATAAAAAAAGTTGCCAGAGGGAAATAATGCTTATGTAAGTCTATTAAAGTGCAAGGACTGTGTGCAGGCAGATAACCTTTTTTTTTTTTTTCCAATGAAGGCCATGAGTTGTAGATGCGACTAAAGATGAGGGATGATGTGCTTCATCAGGCAATAAGGCAACTATTTGCTACACAAATTCCTTTTGAAGAATGAATATGAGTGAGGATGAGGAGCAGTGCTTGCTTTAATACAATGGCAAGATTATATTTACATACATTAAATTTCCAACAGTGACGTATACAAACACAAATACTAATATTTTCTTATTATATATTGTATTCTATCCATTTATTATATAATTATTGTAATACATTTTATAGTATATATATGCACATACACACACATCAATGATTACTGAAATGTTTATTGATAGAAACATTTTTATTATTCTATTAATATTATCACGTTTATATTACAAATACATTTTTGTAGTGTGTGTATAAGTATACATAAAATTATTATTATTAAACTAACATAAAACAATCGTTTACAAAATATAAAAAGCATATTTATATTAATTTAAATATATAAAATATATAGTAACAATGTTACAAATAATTTAGATATTTGTTTTATTTTTTTATTATTTATTATGTTTTTTTATCTATCTATCTATCATTTTTATATTAAAATATATATTTAAAAAAATATTTTTTATACTGTGTGTGTGTACTGTATATATACACATAAAATTATTATTATTATTATTTATTATATAAACTATAATAAAACTATATCAATTATTTATAAAATATATAAATTATATTTATCTTTATATATATATATATATATATATATATATATATAATCTATTATATAAATAAGGTAGATATTTATTTTATTTTTTATTATGTTTTACTATCTATCCATAATCATATTTTTATTATATTACAAATACATTTTTATAGTGTGTGTGTGTGTGTGTGTGTGTATACATAAAATCATTATTATTACTATTATTATTATTAATACAACTATCAATTATTTATAAAACATAAATTATATTTATATTGATATAAATATATAAAATATATAATAACAATACATTACATAATTTAGATATTTGTTTTTTCTTATTATTTATTATGTTTTATCTATCTATCTATCTATCTATCTATCTGTCTGTCTGTCTGTCTGTCTGTCTATCTATCTCCATCTAATTATTGTAATATATTCACAATACTATTAATTATAATTATAAAATAAAATACATGAAAATAAATAAAAAATATAAATAAACATATTTACAATACTATTATATATGATTACATTATTATACCTCTACTATATATCCATCTATCTCATAATAATACATTTTTATAATGCATACAGTATATGTGGTACAGTAACTCCCACACAGCTGTATGGCAAAGCAAATGAGCCATTATATTCGCTCGACAAAATTCGAACAAAAAGAAGTTTTCAATTTCAATTGACTTTCTTAATATGACTCAGATTGATTGTGTGAATGTCTTACATTCAGTCTTTTCCATTTTCCACCAAGACCGGGCCTCACTACCAGATCAAATCCTCATAATAAACCACTTCCATTAGCGCTAGTAGCTAATTTTGTGGGTTGGGGAATAGAATTGGGCCCACTGACAAAATCCCAGACATCTCTGCATGTGTCCATCTCAATGAGTGTGTGTGTGTTAATGTGTGAGTGGGTGTATTGTATTTCTGCCCTGAGCCAGTGAGAATTAGCGGCACTGAGAGCGAGCAACTGCTACTAACAAAACTGCTATTTCTCCTGCATGCATTTTCAAAAGCACATCAAACCCAATACAGAACCCTTCCAAAAAGTACAGTAGAAAACATTTTCAATCCAATTGTTCTCCAAAGATGATTTATTGCCTGACTCAAAGCGACCAAGGAAGGAAGAGGAAATGTGCAGGTCGGATGTCAGTGTGGTGGATTCAACCTTAAGATTGCGAGTTAAAAGGGGGTCTGTCAGCGCAGCGGGAGTGACATAAGTGACATAAACTATATACTCCAACACCTATTTTGAGGTTCAAACCACCACTTCAGTCTCTGTAAGTGCACATTTAAGTGTGTGCGTTCGACTACACGTTAGCGCCTAACCCTACTCACCACGTTTAAAATAGCATGTCGCAGCGGCACGAGTTCAATCCCCCTCACAGAGACAGCGGCGCACAGCTCAAACACATCAGTGCTAATGAGAGATTACACTGGCTTAACCAAATCACTCACATAACAATGGTCTCTGTATACACATGCACACACTCAGCAAACACTTTATTCAGCCACATAACATTAGCAGCTAATTAAATGCATTAGAGTTAGTGCATCCAAATAACGTAACATTAAATCAGGTCGCTGCTGAGTACTGCAGATGTATTAAACATGCTAATACAAACCCCGAAATTGCATTTTTATTATGTACATGACTGGATAATGATTTAGTTTTTTAAAGGGCACAAATGAAGACAGTAAAAAAAAAAAAATTGTGAATATCAAAAATATTTGATGACCTTATTGCCTATTTGCCATCGTATCGGAATGAATAACGCTCAGATATGCTGTGGAAACAATTTTCACTCTCAAAAATTGCTACTAAATTTTAGAAATAATTGCAGTACATTTTTTAGGAAGACTGAAAAAGTATTTATGTAAAATGTACTCCAATAATCTTTATTTGCAGCTTCGAAAAGTCATTTTGTACACTTTTTTTTTACACTTGAAGTGCACTCTAATATTTTCAAATTAAATCTTTTTTTCTCTCACTAAAATACATTATTTCTTGCATCAAAATCTCCCACTGCCTCTATGAGCTTTAAATTAGGAGATATTGTTTTTTATCTTGTTGTCTCCCTTTCTCTCTTCCCCTTTAACAAGTCCACGAGCCAGTTATGAGAAGGCAAGACTGCTGAATATCCAAATTCAATTTATGAGTCATTAAACCAGAGGACCACATTAATATTTCATCAGTCTTATTACACCAACAATTGCTGGGGAGAATTCTATAAACACGTGCACAGGGCTACAGAAGCATATGTGACCATGCGCACACACACACACACACACACGTATATTCCTTCTGGAAGCATTTTAAATGTCTGTGGGGTGACAGACGTGCATGCCAATCCCCGTTGGATAAGTCCCAGGATGATAATATATTTACACGCATACCTGCAAACTCACTCACATTAACACAAAGTGCCTATTTAAACTGATTTTTGAGTCAAGTGGATTAGTATGTAGTATATTAGTATATATATAAAATGTTTATTAATGTCATTTATTGACACATATACTTAATGAAAAAAATACATATTAATTATATTAATTAAAATTTATCAGATTATATAATATATAGTGTCATTTATAAATTTTAGTTTTATTTAAAAATGCATTAAATTAATTACTAATATAATGAATAAAATAATTACACTAATGTAACATTAACTTCAATGTTAAATTTATATCTATAAAATGTATTATATTAATTTTATTTTTTAATTGTATAATTATAATTATAGAATTGTGTGTGTGTGTGTGTGTATGTATATATATATATATATATATATATATATAAAATTCACAGTTTAATTATTCAAATAATTTAATTCACAATTTACTTAAGATTTGATAAATTATATAATTCACACTGTGTGTAATTTATTATATTTTTCATTTTAATTTTAAATTGTATAAAATTAATTATTTAATAATATAATTAATACAATTATTACACCAATGTCATATTAACATAAATAATATAGTTATATAAATAATCTGACTAATGTAACATTAACTTTCAAATTAAAAAATAAGTAGTATAACTGGTGTGTGTGTGTAGTAATTCAATTATGTAGTTTATTTAATTTACTATTTACTAATATAATCAACTAAATAATTGCATTTATTTAAAAATGAATAATAGATATGAATGAACATTCATTCAGTTTTTACTGTAATTTATTATATTACTTATTACATTTTATTTTAACATTTTATGAAACAAACTAACAATTAACATTATACACTAATGTAATAACTTTAAAATGTGAAAAAAGTTTAAGTATTATAATTATGTGTGTGTATAAATATATAATTATCTAACAAAGAAATAATTTATTATAGTACTTAAATTTAATAAATATAAAAATTAATAAATATATAACCTTATTATGTAATAAATATATAATTTAATATAGTACTTATATTTTGACATTATAAACGAAACATTTTGGGCTTTTTTATTAGTTCATTACTCATTTGCAAAAGAAAAAGAAAAGAAACAGAAATGCAAAAGAAAATATATACACACACACACACATACATATATATATATATATATATATATATACACACACACACACACACATATATATATATATATATACATACTGTATATAAATATAAAATAAATTATATATATTATATAATTATATATAAATAAATTTGACAAAAAACTGTATTTATTACATTTTATTATATTATAAACTTTTGTAAAACTTAAAAAATAAACATTCTCAGATTTTCAGCTGTGCCATTACTTTAACCCTCCATAGCTTCTGTCTCCTAATCATCTGCTAAAAGCCTGAAACCAAATCAAAGGCATGAAGAGGGAGGGGAATCTCACATGGGCATTGTACCGAAGATCAAAGTTATGTTAAAGCCCCGGAGGAGGTAAAGTGGGGTCTGCCAGCATTCCCGCAAGCCGCAGTGATTCTGCTGCTATTAAAAGGGTGGTTGGATCCGGTTGGCTTACGGAGGAAGACATACTGCAGGGTGCTGGTGGGGCAAAAGTGCAACAGAGGTGAGACCCCTTGAGACACTGCTCAGTGTTCTCCCTCTCTCCGTCATGAATAATGCACAGGGCCGCGCTGACCTTTCTATCCAGGGTTCACTTATACACCGGACTCAGAGCGTGCTCAGTTGAACTTGTTTGATCAATGCTAATGGAAGATTCATCCCAGGATCTCATGGCTTTGTAATAATATGCTCAGTGTATTTCTGTCACCCTGTGTTATTTTTACACTGACATGGCAGATTTTACAAATGTTTGTCAAGACATGACAACTACTGTATATGCTGTATATATTGTTTGAGTTGTTATTGCTGCAGGCTGTGGTTTAGAAAACATTTCCTGACTAACTGGAGGGAAGATGCAGTAAGAGACGTTGTTTATTTATCAGACTGGCAAAATGCCAGGTGTATTTTTTCCATTATTTTTGTCCGTTTCTTGCAGCATACGTACTTCTAACATTTTTGGATCACTGTATTTTCCTTCATCTCAAAATTGTTTGGTGGATGTGTACAAATGTGTGCCGTTACTACTCAATGCCACTTGCAAAGCTATTAAACCCAAATGTTTTCATGCTTTTAATACTTAAAGGTACACTCAGTGTTTTTACTTATTGCATAAAACAGGTTTTCTAGAGTTTTTAATGTCAGTGTACACTACAAATGAAAAAAATTAGAGAAAGGTGAGATATTACTGCTTTTGAAAGAAATCCCTGATGATCAGCAAGGCTGCATTTATTTGATTACTTGATTTATTTAAAACAGTACAACATTGTACAAAAGTGAAAAGGTACATGTTGTACCTTACCTACCTCTAAACGGTACATATAATACCTTAAAGGTACTTTTTATTACTTTGAAACTACATATCGGTACCTTAAAGGCATATATTGGTACATAAAAAAGTATATATTTGTACCTTTTTACTTTTGTACCTTAAGGTACCACCCCAGTGACAGAACTGTACCTTTTTTCTGAGAGTGTAATATTGTAAAAGTTTTCTATTTTAATATATTTTAAAATGTAATTTATTTCTGTGATGAAAAGGCTGAAATTCCAGCTTTATATTTTGTTTTTTCATAATAAAAAAGAATTTAAAAAAGTAGATAAAATTAAAATAAATAGACAGAGCTATTGTTAGAGGATCAAGTTATTATTTTTTATAATAAACAAAAAGAAAACAAGCAGACAGAATAGAAATAGAATAGAAAGTGCTAGTGCTAGACGGTCATGTTTTTTTTAATAAAAAGAAATTGAATAGAGAGTGCTAGTGTTAGAGGGTCATTTTTTAATAAATAAAAAAAATGAGTAGAATAGAAATAGAATAGAGTGTGTTAGTGTTAAAGGGTCACGTTTTTCAATAATTAAAAAGAAAAAAACAAGTAGACAAAATGTAAATAGAATAGAGAGTGCTAGTGTTAGATGGTCAAGTTTTTCTCTTTGTTTTTTTAATAAATAAAAAGAAAACAAGTAGATAGAATAGAAATAGAATAGACAGTGCTAGTATGTGTTTTTCTATCCTTTGTTTTTTTAATAAATAAAAAGAAAACAAATAGATAGAAGTAGAGCAGAGTGCTAGTGTTAGAGGTTCAAGTTTTTTCATTGTTTTTTAATAAATAAAAAAGAAAACAACTAGAATAGAAATAGAGTGTGCTAGTGTTAGAAGGTCAATTTTTTATTAATTAAAAGAAAACAAAACAAGTAGATAGAATTGAAATAGAACAGCAAGTGCTAGTGTTAGAGGGTCACATTTTTTAAGAAATAAAAAGAAAACAAGTAAAACAGAAATAGAATAGAGTGTGCTAGTGTTAGAGGGTCGCGTTTTTTTTTTAAAATGAAAACAAGTAGAATAGAAATAGAATAGAGTGTGCTAGTGTTAGAGGGTCAATTTTTTAATTAAAATGGAAACAAAATAAGTAGATAAAATGGAACTAGAACAGAGAATGCTAGTGTTGTCAATTTTTTTTATTTTTTTTTTAATAAATAAAAAGAAAAGTAGATAGAATCGAAATTATAGAGTGTGCTAGTGTTAGAAGGTCAAGTTTTTTCATTGTTTTTTTAATAAACAAGTAGAAACAAGTAGAATAGAAATAGAATGGAGTGTGCTAGTGTTAGAGGGTCACGTTTTTTAAGAAATAAAAAGAAAACAAGTAGAATAGAAATAGAACAGAGAGCGCTAGTGTTAGATTTTAATCAATTTTTTGATTAAAAAGAAAACAAAACAAGTAGATAGAATGGAAATATAATAGAGAGTGGTAGTGTTATTCAAGGTTTTGTTTTTTCATTGTTTTTTAATAAACAGAAAACAAGTAGATAGAATCGAAATTTAAAAGAGAGTGCTAGTGTTAGAAGGTCAAGTTTGTTTTTAAACAATTAAAAAGAAAAAAGTAGATAGAATAGAAATAGAATAGAGAGTGTGTTGCTTGCGGTTTTCTTTTTTGTTTGTTTGTTTGTTTGTTTTTTGTTTTTTGTTTTTTTTTGTAATTGAGAAATTTACTAGCAATTTCTGAGTAAAAGCTGTTTCTACACCATATTTCCATGTGGTTTGTTGACAGTTAATGCTACAAAAATATCACATTATGTAATCAGATTTATTTTTTGAGTAAACTGTTGATTTAAATTAGAATTGGAATTTACACCAGAATACATACTACCTTTATCAAATAAATAACATGCAAATATTTAATTTATTTATTGATATTACCCCGTATGCCCTTCAGTCACATTGGCATAAGCACTGTGAAGTACACCACATATACTCCACAAGTGAGCAGTGCAACTGCTCTTATTAAATGTGAATCAATGAAACTGTCTAGACTGCAAGCTGCAAAATATCTATAGAGGGGTATAATTGTTGCATGGAAAGTATGTCGAGGAGTACAAAAATATTCCAGCAACTGAATTAAAAAAGTAAGCCAAGCATGTTGCTACCATTCCAGAAATCAGTGATCCCTTGAGTAAAAGTAATGCAATAACGTAACGTTACTTTAAAAAGTAACGCTCCCCCATATTGTGTACAAGTAATCTAACCTCAGCTGATTCAACCGCACTTCAAAATCCCACAAGTGTCACTTCAAAATATTAATCTATCGCCTTTACCACTCAAAGAGCAAGTCACAAGCTGAGAATAGGATCCATCTTCAGGTTTTGCCTTGTGTGTGTGTAACCCTGAGAAAAAAAAAAAAAAAAAACACTCAGACACTCAGATGCTCTGTCTGCTGGAGAGGGTGAGAAGAGATGATAGCCTGATTAAAACAAGATGTGAGGTCTGAAAACATTGATCCACCAAATGCATTTCATATCAGCCTGAGTCCTGAGACACGGGACCTGATTAAAAGATAATGGCACATTACTCCCTGGAGCAAAAGACAGCGAGAGAGAAAGAGAAAAAGACAGAGAGAGAAAGAAAGTCTTCTATGTGACAAAGCAAGAGAGGACACGGCATTCATCAGCTCTGAAATCCATGACTGCTTCTTCATGCTACAGCTGAGCAACCCAACCGAAAAAAATAAAAAATAAAAAATAAAATCTTGATATTTTTCAGCCTTCTAAAGACATTTGATATAGGCTACATCTTGATGCTTATATATGTGCTCTGAAACATGTTTTAAATTAGAGGAAATATGCAAATATCATGCAAACAGCCACTGAAGTCAATTATATTCACAATGTTTAATCCAGGTAGTAAAATGCAGTGAAAAATCAAGTTAAAAATAATAATCTTTTCCACTATTTTCAAATAAATTATATTTGATAATTTACATACACCAGTATAAAAACAAATAGTAGTAAACAGCAATATTTTACCTTGATTTGATTGTTGAAGTTAAAAACACGAACATGAATTAATGAGTCATTTAATTGGATTGACTGATTCAAATTTAGCTCTAATAACATTTTGTCTGGTAAAATTAAAATCAGAGAGGCATCTTAACATTCACATACTATCAATTCAAAGAAAAGAAGTGATAATAACTGGGGGAAAATTTGTCTAATAATGTGAGCAATGTGATTAGACTGAATTCTGCTGTTGGACTAGGATTTAATCATTTCTGTGAATCATTTCATTGAATAGACTCAAAGTTAAATGATTTAGTAAAATGATTTTATAAAAACATATATGTGGGCACATATGATTGTTCGATCACTGTATATTGTTACAGAGGCTCATAAATGAAAAAGTTGTATTGTGATCATGTTCAAAAACATCCATATTATTTTTAAACTAAAATTTTACTGCATTAAAGATCCTGAATTTACTTGGACATGTGCTGTTTGGTTGAAATGTTGTTTTGTAAAATAAAAATAATTTAATAAAATAAGTATTATTATAAGTCGTATTATTATTACATTTTTGGGTAATTTTTATTAGTTGTAATGTTTTAAATGCAATACATTTATACTTATAAATTTAAAATGCATTATTAATATATCATTTATTTATTAAACTAAATCAATACACATATTGTAATATATTCTAATAACAATTTACTTGTGAAAATAAAAGTAAATACATTTGTATTATTAAATTTTATTACTTACAAACACACCACATTTTTGGGGCATTTTTATTAGTTGTTTATGTGTTTTAAATGCTTTACACTTATACAATTTATTAAATGTTTATTACTTATATATAATTTATAGTTTATTAAACATTTATTATATTAAAAATAATAATATAATATAATATAATATAATATAATATAATATAATATAATATAATATAATATAATATAATAATTCAGTAGCTAAAATAAAATAAAACTAAACTAAAAAATACAATAAAATTCTAAATAATATTTTAATATAATATAATAATTCAGTAGCAAAAATGCAATAATATGTAAAAATAAAATAAAATGTAAAAATAAAATAAAAAGTATTATTAAAACATTACTCACCACATTTTGGGGCATTTCTATTAGTTCTATATGTAACGTTTTAAATGCAATAAACTTATACTTTATAAATTTCATTAAATTAAATGTATTCATTTATTAAACAAATTGATACATGCATTATAATAACGTTCTAATATAATATATAACAATTTAGCTGCTAAAATAAAATACATTTTTATTAAATAATATTACTTACAAACACACCACATTTTTGGGGCATTTTTATTCGTTTATATTAGTAATTTGTGTAATGCTATACATTTATAAAATGTATTAAATGTTTATTATTTATATATAATGTATCATTTATTAAAACAAATAAAGACGTATTATAACCATATTCTAATATAATTTAATACATATAATAATTCAGTAGCTAAAATAAAATAAAACAAAACAAAATTAAAATAAAATTCTAAATAATATTTGAGTATAATAAATATAATAATTCAGTAGCAAAAATAAAATAATATATAAAAATAAAATAAAATAAAATAATAAAAAGTATTATTAAAACGTTACTCACATACCACATTTTTGGGGCATTTCTATTAATTGTAATGTTTCACTTATTTCACTTAATTCTTATTAATTTCACCTAATTAAACTTAATAAACAAATCGATGCATGCATTATAATAACATTTTAATATAAGATATAATAATTTAGTTGCTAAAATAAAATTCATTTTTATTATTAAACAATATTACTTACAAACACACCACATTTTTGGGGCAAAATGAAATAAAAATAAATAAATAAAACAAAACTTGATCCCACTGCTGCGAACAACATTCACACACATCCACTGTTCAAAGAGGTTTTGCCGCTCCAGCATTGACTACCGTCACACGTCCCCTCCTCTCTCTCATGCAGATCTATCTATTGACTTCACAGGGCTCATCCTGCCATCTGTATTCTAGAGAAGAAACATAGATTCCTTTCAACGGATACTCACCACACACAGTAACACCTTAAGGACACTCAAAGGGCATCATGAGCCAAACCGCCGCATGTACTGTATAAAACATGCTTTCATAATCAGCCGAGCGACGTCAGCCCTTAATCAGAATGTTGTTAACTTTAAAGTCTTGCCTTTTTCCCATTCAAGATGTTCAACAACAATGAAAAGATTAAAAGTCTTCAGTGCCAACAAGTCAACCTTAAAAAGTCATTTGGAGCTGCACATAGTGAGCAGATAGAGAGAGGAGAGAGAGACTGCTGCTCTTTCAATCCCTTTTCATCACAACAGAAGCTGACAACTGACAGCTGCAGCCCTCCATCTGACAAACACACACACACTGTCATCACGGGCACAGCATTGCCCTCAGAGACTGCAGGTATCCACAGTATGTGACAATAACCAGCTCTGTTATGCAGATCTGGAAACAAACACACACACACACACGCTGCTGAACAGCCCTGGCAGAGCTGGCAGAGGAGAAGGGAAATCTTGTACTATAAGGAATAATGTCTACTTCTTCCCCTACTCACTGCTTAGCCAAACTCTGCCAGTTTCTTCACTTCGTGACGTCCATGAATGTATATTGCGCTCTAAAAGGGCTCTGAATCATACATCTAAATCGGATTTTATTGGTCCAGAGAGTCATGCCATAATTGAAAGTCATAAAGTCATGTTTACAAGACACCAGGCTGCTACAACAAGCACTTCCAAAACGAGATGCTCGATTTGGCAAACTTTGCATGATGGCCTGAGAGAGTCGTCCTGTTTAAGTGGGCGTTTCTTGGCTAGAATAAGCAGAAAAGTGGACCAGCTCTGCAAGACCATTTCACAACATATCTAATCTCAAAAATAAGTACAAACATCTGTGGTATCTCAATCTCCAACAGAAATGAACACTAGAGGCAGTAAAACAGCAAGCACTTGTAATCGATATTGGATTTTACCGATACCGATAATTAGGTTCGACCGCACTGGCCGAAAAAAAAAGTAGCCTACTGAACCACACTTTGTAAATGAATAAAAATATAAATATTGACTGTATATTGATCATTACAGTTAGTTCATTGTTCATTAATGTTAACAAAAGCAACTAAAATTTTTAAAACATATCGGTAAATGCTGAAATGAACACACTCTAACAAGGAACAATACTTCTATTCTACAACTTTTATCAATCTTAATGTTGCACATGGACTCATATTGTAAAGTGTTACCATTACATCAACAATCAAGCTAAAGATAGTCATCTTCAAATATCTACACAAAGGCCACAGGTCTGAAATTGCATACGTATGGATATTGTGTACTTTCACAATTGAACTGCTTCTATTCTAGAACATTTGTGGTTATCTACTAAAAATATTAAAATATGTTAGTCACACAACGAGCAAAAGTACAACCCCGTGTCTAGAAGAACTCGCAGCTATCCGGTATCACACACACTGGACCCGTAGCACTCAATTGAAGTGGCGGTCTGCAAGACTTTATTTGATCACTAAACGGGCAAAAGTATACTGCTGTCCTTTCTCCACTAATGCAGCATCTAGTCAACAAATTCATTGCTTAGTAATGACATGAAAACATGCACTACAGTATACTGTACACACTGTTTCTTGTTGACATTTTAAATCCGCCTTTGAAGTGTCCATCAGACCTGATTTTTGTACAGCCCTGCCGCAGGTACATTTTTGTCATGAGATCGGGTTGGATTATACAAGTAGGACATGTTCCTGAATCAAAATATTGTGTTGCTCCTGAGCAATATTGCTCTTGTGCCAATATGCCCTTCGCACTTCGGCTTCAGTCTTTTCTCCAAACACGTTTCCATCAGACCCAAATAAATTAAAATCATCGCTAAAGTGAATTTTGGACCAGTTATCCTCTCTCTTCTTGGTCACTGCAGAGTGCCCTTTCAATCTGGCTTCTCTTAAACATGCCGAGACAGATCCGTACAATGTTCAGCCTGAAATGAAAAGCAATTCCAGCTGCAGTGCTGAACCGATTCCCAATTGAGAGTCTCTGCATTATCCTGTCTTCTTGTGCATTTGTCTTACATGGACGCCCAGCCTTTTTGGGGGACCTGAAAGAATTAGTGTCATTGCGAATCTGCAAAATTTGAGAAATCAAAGATTTGGAATGACCAGCTTCTCTTGCAATAGAAGCAGTTTGGCCTTCATTTGGACAACCTCCTGTCGCAGGGTTTCGGTCACCTTAGAGCAGCCCGCCATCTTGCCATCTCAGTGAAAATTGGAGAAAAGATACCAGTTAAATTAGGTTTGTCAAATTAGCACCAGGTGCCAGATTAACACCAATAACTTGGAGGTATCTCTAGGTGTTCTCTAAGTTTTTTTACACCGTGCTTCAGAATACAATTAATTTATGAAATATGCTTAAAAACTGCCCTTCTACTCCTGTTAGGATAACTTTAAATAGGACTATGCAGTGTATACGATATAATAATATATTAGTACTGTTTCTCTTCTGTTGATGCAATGAGCAGCCATATTGGATTCTGAAGTTGGAATTGTTGCAACTTGGGAGGGTGTTCCATTCTGGGGTCCCACTGGGAGTACAAGTGGATTGCAGCATTAGCTGCAAGATTCCATTCTATTATTTCTTTCATGGTCTGATATACCCTTTTACAGAAATGCTTTCTTAAATTACAACGCAAGAGTTCAGAAGACACCGTACTACAGGAATGACCTGACTGTAGGGTTAGAGCTTTGACTGGTTAATAGGACTGTTGTTCCAGAAGCAGCAAAAGCTGCTCACCCAGAACCCACTTGTGAAATCACACTGAGTGTCATTTTTTGGACCTACTTTCTGGCTCAGAAAGTTTTGATGCTTTCTCTACCAACCTAAATCTGATCCTCTCTTCTTTCGTCTCTTCTATAAGAACCATATGATTCGGCACTATTCCTGCTTTAGGACGCCGGCTGTCAGGCGGCTGTTTAAAGAGACAATTTCTGTAGTCCATTACGGCTGATAAATTGGATTTAGACCAGAGAAGCAGTGCGAATGAGTGGCTAAATACAATGCTTGACACATTCTCTTGGCTGAGAAACGCTTGTGCTGGCTGCAACGGCTAGAGCAGTAAGACAATTATCATACGGAGGGTGGCAGAGTCCTCGATCAGGCCTAAAAACAGAAGCAGGCAGACAGGCCTGGGTCTCAGCTTTTTGGAAAAAGAAACTGTTTATGCAGGACACTCTTTGCAGGTTTTTTCTGCTTTTCCTCATCTCGGTTTGGACAGCAGTTGGAGTTTGTTTAGAAGAGATGAGCCAGGAGCTGAAATGATCTGGAAGGTTTTGCTCAGGCAACAAAAGAAGAAGAAGAAGAAAAAAAAAGAAAACAATAAAATATACATTGTTTTTTTTTTTTTTTTTTTTTGGTAAAAAAAAAAAAAAAAACAATGTCACTTGCTTGACAGGGATGAGTCTCAACTAGCTATTGTTTTAAACATGCAATTTTTATGTAATGGATGATGCATTTGTGTGTGGTTGTCATCAAAAGAGGCTTTGGATGATGAGAACTCAATACGAGTTGGAGGTGGCTGTCAGATTGAACACAATAGGAGCTTATAAGCAGATGAGGGAGAGAGAGACAAATGAATATAATTTCCCATTTCCCTCAATCCACAAAATGCAATTTATTTTTATGATAATGTTTTGTGAAATGGACAACAGACTTTTCACTGTGATTTAATCTAAAACCGATACTAAATCTTGTCTCAGCATCTCAACAGACTGCACTGGGTCTGATTTCATTTTCAAATTACATTTTGATTAATTTACAAATAATTTTTGTAATAAGTTGGATCTTCAAATTTTGATGAATTATGTGCTTTAACAGTGCTAACCATGCACAGCCTGTTCTTTTAATAATTTGAAGCTAAATTTTGCCCAGGACATTTTAGCACAAGTAGGCAAATTTATACTCCAATCTATATTTTATGAACATTTCTTAATTTATTAAGGATGAGTAAAATAGTAATAGTAATAATAATAATAATAATAATAATAATAATAATATTAATTATTATTATTATTATTATTATATAGTATTAATAATTATTATTGCTAATTATTAGTTATTTTAATTTATTTATTTGTTGTTTTTTTGCTATAATGACTGACCACATGTGCATCACCTCTTAATACCACCACTATGAATATTACTTATGATAGCTCTATGGCTTACAATGACTGAAGACTTCTAATTTAATGCACTGAAGATATCATCCATGACCTTGAAGCCAGCATCTAACTGCCGAAATATTCTGTGGATAAACTGTCCCTTTAAATATGCTGGTTTCATCAATGGATTCAGTCAATTAGGATTCAGTGACATATAATGACTGCTAATTTGTCAGTGTGTGATTTGAAAGCATTGAAAATGAATTCTTTTACCATTCAAATGCTAATTGCACAGTTATTTATAGAGTATAATAGTGCTCCTCTTCAAGCTGGCTGAAAGACAAAAGCCGCCTGTGACATCCATGCAGAGCCGCACAGACGGAAATCACACACACACGCACACACACAGGGCTAAAAGATAACCTTAGTCCATAAGATTAATGAAGAAGCGTTTCATAACTGCATAGACAGCAGTTCCGCTCACCTATTTGTCTTCGCAATATTGATAAATATGCATTCCGCAACTAAGCCTCCAGTTAACCTGAAAGTGCCTCAGTTAGGAGGCAAACACGAGACTCATCTGCTGAGATAAAAATGCTGCAGGATTCCAAAACTGACAGGTCTCCTTCAATGTGTCACGGGTGAGCTCTCTCGCAATGATCTCAAAGCGTTGTCGTCGGGGCCGGGCGGCATCTATCCGATACACAGCTTTATATCGGGCCATTAAGGAACTAATATCATGATTTAAGCCCACGGAGCTGTCGCCTTTATGGCCCGAGTGCGTTTTTTACAAGCTGCGCAGATTAGTTTCTGTCTATCGCTCAGGGTAAAACGTGTAATCTAACATCTCATAAGACCAAGAAAAAGGGCGATAAGAGGCGAATTTTTCTTGCCTTTAAAATCTAACCTTCAAAAATGGATTTGCGGGTGTGTCAAGATAAGCCGTGAATATAAACTCTGCCGCATCGCCTAAACGGCTAAATGTGCAATAACAACGGTTTTAATAAGACTGCCATTTGTGACATTGGTGTTTGTTTACATGCTATTGGAATATGATTGCCTCGCATGTGATATAATCCGTGGTACGTGCTGAACGGAAGAATGTCTGGAGAGTCAGGCAACAGGCTGGATTTGCTGTTATTACACTGAAAGGTTTCACCTTCTACACTCTTAAATATAAAGGTCCTTTATTGCCATCTCTGGTTTCATAAGGAACCTTTAACATCCATGGAAACTTTCCATTACACAAACAGTTCTTTATAGTGGAAAAAGGTTCTTTAGATCACTAAAATGTTCTTCAGACCAAGAAAATAATGGTTCTAAGAACTCCAAAAACGGTGTTTTTGCAGCTATGCCATAGAATAACCTGAATAATCTTAAGAACCTTTTTCTGCCATGAAGAACCTTTTGTGGAACAGAAAGGTTCTACACTTTTTTTATTGGCATTAATGGTTCCATAAAGAACCTTGAACGTCCATGGAACCTTTCAAATGCAGAAAAGGTTCTTTATAGTCGAAAAAGGTTCCTTAGATTTTTAAAATGTTTTACAAAATGATTCTTTTAAGAACTGTTCACTGGAAGGTTCTTCGGGGAACCAAAAATGGTTCTTCTATGGCATCACTGCAAAATTGCTCTTTTGGAGTGCATGGATGTTAAAGGTTCTTCGTGGAACCATCAATGCTAATAAAAAAACATTATTTTTAAGGATTCTTTCACTTCCAGAATAAAATTTTCCTGATAATTTACTCACCTCCATGTCATCTAAGATGTTGATGTCTTTCTACAATCGAGAATAAATTAAGGTTTTTGAGAAAAACATTCCATGGGACTTCAATGGGAATGGGAATCATTTCGCTAGGTAAGACCCTAATTCCTGAGATTGTGTAGAGCAGTTTGGACCTTCAACCCACTGGCCACCATTGAAAAACCTTCATTTCTTTTCGACTGAAGAAAGAAAGACATGAACATCTTGGATGACTTGGGGGTGAGAAAATGAGCAGGAAATTTTTGTTCTGGAAGTGAACTTCCAACTTAATTCCTTTAAGAGTATGACCACTGAAGGGTTCTTTGGGGAATCCAAAAAAATTCTTCTATGGCATTGCTGCTGCAAAAACACACTTCAGAATCTTTGTTTCTAAGAGTGTAGTTGGTTTTTTAAGAACAGTTCACTGAAAGGCAAACTGAAAATGTTTTTTGGCATAGCTGTGAAACCAAAAGAGTGTATATTTGACAAACAAGCTTTATGACACATCGTCTACATATATAATTGCTTTAAGAGACCCTCAGGTGTTAAATTTTGACACGAGCCCACTCTAAAATGTGCCGATGGCAATGCGCCCAATGTGCCTGGCAGCGCAACCCTCAGCTGGGCAGCTGCAGACCGTGGCCCATTTAACAATGTTAACATATTTATGGAGGGGGAAGCTGAGATGATGGCCAGCTCATGAGTCCTGGTGACAGGTACTCGTTTAGACCATCTCCTCTGCCATTACTACCCCTCCCTGATCAAATGGAGACCATCTGTCTGCATAGCGACACAAACACACACACACGTACGCAGACAGATGTAAATGCCCGAACAGCACGGCCCTCGATGATGAGTCTCTGCGTCTCCCAAGAGCCGCATCTGCAAATAATGATAGATGCTGGTCATTTTTCAGGGATTGATCCTGTGCATCGTCTCTGAGCCTGTGCCGGCTGCAGCCTCCGAGCACTCTCTGCTTCGGCCCCGCGGCTATCGTGCTCGATCCTGAATAATAAATATCGGCTAGCATTTCAGGCCGAAACTGCAACTCATCTGAGCTTATGTTTCCTCTAAAACTAGACTGGACGAAAGGTGTAATTCTATACCGACTAGGGCATCGTTTTATGAGGGCCATTTTGGGATTAAACGATGTAAGCGTCAGCGCAGCCTTAAAACCAATTAATCTGGGTCGGTTTCTTTGATATCGTTTTACTCGCCGTGACCCGATTCATGTAGAATTTCCTTCATATGACTAAAGAACCAAATCCTTTCAAGCCCAAAGGAGGGTTGTGTGCCATTCAGAACTGATTTGAGAATTGCTTTTAAATTCCAATTCATTTCCTAATTTTTAATTGGTGTAGCAGAAGGGTTGCAGAATTGCCATTTGAATTTCGGTGAATGAATAGCTGGAAAATAGACCAACAGATAGATAGAACAAGAGAGAGAATGACAGAACGATAGACAGAATGTCCGATAGAGCAATAAAACTGACAGAACCAACGATAGACATAACAATAGATAGACCAACACAATAAAACAATAGAACAAGCGGACGAGCAAACAAACAGTACTGACAATGAACGAATGAACAAATGATAGATAGACAGATAGATAGATAGACAGACAGACAGACAGATAGATAGATAGAACAAAATAGCAATACAGACAGAACGACAGAATAAACAATAGAACAAGCAAACAAACAATACAGACAATGAACGAACAAACGAATGAACGATAGTTAGAACAACAGATTAGTATACAGACAGAACAATAGACAGAATGACAGAATAAACAGAACAAACGAACAAGCAAACAAACAATACAATGAACGAACAAACGAACTAACAAAAGATAGATAGAGAGTTAGATAGATAGATAGACAGACAGACAGACAGACAGACAGACAGACAGACAGATAGATAGATAGATAGATAGATAGATAGATAGAACAACAGAACAATACAGACAATGAACGAACGACTGATATACAGAACAACAGAACAATTATAGACAGAACGACAGATAGAACGACAATAAACAATAGAACGAGCAAACAAACAATACAGACAATGAACGAAAGAATGAATGAACAAATGAACAAATGATAGAGATAGATAGATAGAACAACAGATTGAACAAACAAATGAACAAACGATCAAACAAACGATAGATAGATAGATAGATAGATAGATAGATAGATAGATAGATAGATAGATAGATAGATAGATAGATAGAACAACAGATTGAACAAACAAACAAATGAACGAACAAACGATCAAACAAACGATAGATAGATAGATAGATAGATAGATAGATAGACTGATTGATAGATAGATAGAATTGAACAAACGAATGAACGAACGATCAAGCAAACGATAGATAGATAGATAGATAGATAGATAGAACAACAGAACAATACAGACAATGAACGAACGACTGATATACAGAACAACAGAACAATTATAGACAGAACGACAGATAGAACGACAATAAACAATAGAACGAGCAAACAAACAATACAGACAATGAATGAACGAACGAAAGAATGAATGAACAAATGAACAAATGATAGAGATAGATAGATAGAACAACAGACTGAACAAACAAATGAACAAACGATCAAACAAACGATAGATAGATAGATAGATAGATAGATAGATAGATAGATAGATAGATAGATAGACTGATTGATAGATAGATAGAATTGAACAAACGAATGAACGAACGATCAAGCAAACGATAGATAGATAGATAGATAGATAGATAGATAGATAGATAGATAGATAGATAGATAGATAGATAGAACAACAGATTGAACAAACAAATGAATGAACGAACGATCAAACAAACGATATAGATAGATAGACAGATAGACAGATAGACAGATAAATAGATAGATAGATAGATAGATAGATAGATAGATAGATAGATAGATAGATAGATAGAACGATAGAACAGCAAACCTCCTATGCTAAAAGCTATGGAAGAGCCAAATCTGAGCAATCTAATAAAATTCCCTCGTTCTGAGTGCATCAGTGATAACATATAAAAGGAGTCTACATGTGCTCTCTCACAGACATAATGTCACACATTCACAGCCACACAGGAAGAACCAAAGAAGATCTTGATGCAGGAGCAAAAAACTGTGATCAGTAACCAGGGAATGGGCTCTTACTCGACTAGTGCGCCTCTTCTCAGAGCGTTTGCCCATTACGTAGTCGTTGGGTAGAGTGCGCTATCAGAGGTGAAGGGGCTTTCATCTGTTAAGTGTAATTTAAATCTCGTTCATTGATTCGGACTTGAAGTGGTGCTCAGGCTAATTCCAGCGGAACAGTAATTCTTCACACCCCTGCGTTCGAGCAGCCATGGACGAGAGTAAGGGGCCGTAACTGGCAGCGTTCAGGTGTCTCAGTAATGCACCAAGACAAGGGGGAGATTTTCTTAATGTAATGGAGAACATCTCAAAGGAGTTAAGAGTGCTGGACAGGTTAAATTTAAGAGAAAAAAAAAATATTGGAACAGTTTGATAGTGATATACAGTAGAATCCAAAAGTCTAAAAATATTAAAATTTAAAATGTGGAAAATTTTATTTGTTTACTTATCTATTCATTCATTCATTCATTCATTCATTCATTCATTCATTCACAAAAAAAAAAAAAACCCAAAACAAATTAATTACTTTTAAACAAATATTCCAAAAAGTAATATACAATTAATACATATAACTAGTTATATAGAATTATTTATTTATTTACTTACTTATTTACTTATTTATTCATTCATTCATTCATTCTGGAACATGCACAACATACATAGGTCAAATTATTTAATATTTTATTCAAATTACAGATCTTAACAGTAAACAGTAAATCTATGTTTTTGCATGTTGTCTCAACTGCATCACAGGTTTTTTTTATTAGTATTATTATTATTATTATTATTAATTATTATTATTATTATTATTATTATTATATACAGATATTTTTTTTACATATTTTTGCTAAAACCCAGTAAAGCAGTAAGGCTATTGTTAAATTTTATTATATATTTAAATAAAACATATATTTTCTAAATATATTTAATAAATAATATTAAATCAATAATAACAACAACAACTACTAAAGATTTTCTTTAGATTGCAAAATTAGGATATTTGCTTGTCTAAAAATAAAAAGATAACTTAATTAATAAATAAAAATGGACTACTAAGTATAAATTGCAATATTAATTTATGTATTTTTGAATGAATAAATAGATCTAAAAGTAAAAAAAAAACAATTAAATATGCAAAACTAGTAAAGATTTTCTTTTGATTGTGATATCAGGACATCTGCTTGTCTAAAAATATAAAAAGTATAAAAAGTATAAAATATAAAAAGTTACCTTAAATATAATCAACAATTACGTTAAATATAAATTACACTTTTAACTTATTTTTGAATAATTTAACAGATCTAAAAGACAAAATAACCATCGTGCTAACCCAGATATTATAATTTATATTTTTAAATTAGAGATTTTTTTAATTTATATATTTAAATGAGAAAAAAGACAAAACAGAAGCATTTTCAACAGCCGCCTTCACTTGATTTTTGGTTCTCACTGTATGGCAACTCAACTGTGTTGAACTGTCATGACATGGACAAATAATATTATATGTGGACTTACCAATCAAGAACATGGAGAAAAAAGGGTGTAATGATGTCATATGATGTTAAAACTTGCTTGTGTCTTTAAGACCCAGCTGCAGACCCCTACAGAGCCATTCTTCAAGCATGATGCTTGACGTCAAAATGGCACCTTTGTGCGTGACAACAAAATTCTGAGAACGCCACTCCGAGGCATATTACCAACATCCGCAGCTGCTACCTTCTCTCTCGTTCTCTCTTTACCTCCCTCTCTTTGCCTTCCTCTCTGTCCTCCATGTCACAGAAAGTGTCACAGTGTCAGGCACAGGCAAGGACCTGTCATGCAACACAAACACACACCACCTTAATGAGAACTCCTCCCTGCCTCCTCCACAACTATCCGTACTGAACCCACACACACATAAACACATCACAATCGACTGTCACGTCCGGCCCCGGTACCCTCTCCAGCCTTCGTGGCTTTCGGATTCGGCGTGACAATTCAAATGTATTCCAGAAAAGTTGGAGAGAGATCGCAAACTGCCATCCTGTTTTGCCCTCTCCAGCGAAGAGTAAAAAACTATAATTGCTTCATCCTCGCTTCGGCGGAACGGACGAACAATACGGCGGAAGTGACAGGCGCTGAAAGGGAAGATATATACCATGAGTCACATACGCATTTGAGAGTTTTCAGCTTATAAGAGTACAGGGCCTGTATATATTTCTTTCCTGCCGGTGTGGTAATCAATGCTCTCTGCGCCCTTTCCATCCACAGGGAAGATATTATACACTCCCTTCCACTGTGACGCCCACTGCTCTGATATAATGTAATGCCATAAACGCAGACTTCTAGGAAATAGAGATGGAGGGGAAAATGCTTTTCATTTTGAAACAAGACACTGTGAGCAATTCATTCATTTGTTGTGCTTATAGTTTAGTTTATTTGCCTGTCCAAGCTGCTTTAGCTAGTCAGTCACTTTATGAGGTGGCAAATTCACAAATTTGTATGACAGTTAAATGTCAAATATCAGCTGATATATTGGCCTTGGTGATAAATCACTTTGTGAGAGTGTGTTGTTTGAACCCAGAATAAGCCCTGGCAAACCAGTTTTGGCTAGCTTCGGCTGTTGAAGAGAGTCAGTGTGGTAAAACTGTATATTCTTGCAGTGTGTTTTAAAAGAAGGATGTCACGGACATTTCTGGAGGAGGTCACTATAGAAAGTGATCAAAGAAAAGTGGATCGGCACAAGCCTCTCAGTGTCAGTATGAGGCAGCTCTAATAAATAATGCTTCTTCTAAATACCCACAGTGA
Organism: Labeo rohita; assembly: GCF_022985175.1. NCBI lineage: Eukaryota > Metazoa > Chordata > Actinopteri > Cypriniformes > Cyprinidae > Labeo > Labeo rohita. The sequence goes on from NC_066879.1 coordinate 4,623,158, forward strand.
GCTTTGCTAAATCGGCCATGAACACACATAGTAATCTCAGAGCTGTGTTTCTGTGATCCGGCAGCAAAAAACTAGACAGTGATGCATGCAAGTCATGGATGTAAAACAATAGGGATAGAGGCTGGGGAAAAGCTTTCCGGAAGGTAATGACCACTGGGGCCCTTAGGTGAAGGGTGTGTTTGTTGACTAGGTCATTTAGCGAAGGACAAAAATCAAGTCTCGCTTCTTCTTATCCCACATACAACTAACACAATGAAACCAAATCAAACAGGAAAAAAACAGGGATATTAAAGGGATGAATACAACATTGAGTACTCACCCTTGTGACATTCCAAACCTGTAAGATCTTTGTTCATCCTTAGAACACAAATGAAGATATTGCTGATGAAATCTGAGAGCTTTCTGGCCCTGCATATACAGAAACATAACTATCATGTTCAAGGCCCAGAAAGGTTGTAAGGACATCGTTAAAATAGTCCATGTGACATCAGTGGTTCAACTGTAATTTTATGACACTACAAGAATACTTTATGTGTGCAAAGAAAACAAAAAGAACAACTTTATTTAACAATTTCTTTTCTTCCGGGTCAGTCCCCGCCGTGCATTCACAAGAGTATCACGACGCATGTGACACGGAAGAGAAGAAATTGTTAAATAAAGTCTTTATTTTAGTGTCCTTACTACCTTTCTGGGCCTTGAACTTGTCAGCTGTATTGCTGTCTATGCAGGGTCAGAAAGCTCTTGGATTTCATCAAAAAAATCTTAATTTGTTTTCCTAAGATGAACAAAGGCTTTACAGGTTTGAAACGACATGAGGGCAGGGCTCCAGCCATTGGCTGCTATCAGAAACAAACTTAGGCGCTATTATTTTTAGGTGCCACAGAATAAATGTGCTTTATTTATTTATTTATTCACTTTCACATTTCAATCATACTGTTGTGTGTTTACCTCTCATCTTTTCTTGAATTTATCAGCATATATATGTGTGTGTGTATATATATATATATATATATATATATATATACACACACACACACACAATTATTTCTAAATTCTATATACATATAGAACGTAATTCTTGTTAATTATTTAATATTTTATTATTATTTATTATTTCTGTTGTTCTACTGTATGCATATATTGGCAAAATTTAATGAACAGAAGTGTTAATAAATGTACAGGTAAGAGTGAAAATAAATATTGATTCAGTGATTCAAACAGACTTATGAATTTCTTGAAAAGGGAAAACAAAGTTGTTGAAATGAAGAAAAATAACAGCTCCAGAGGAAAAACATGACCTGTGGCAACATGGTGCGATTGATCTACACCTGAATCACACTTTGAACGACCCAGTCAATAACTGCATCTCTAGTCAAACTTACACCCCTGAAGGGTGAGGCTTATGGAAAAGAAAAAAGAAAGAAAGAAATGAAAAGAAAGAACAAGCAGAATAAAATTGAAAATTGCTCTCCAACCTTAAGTTTAATCAACTGAGATCAATAGCGGAAATTTGGCCCTCGTCTTTGAAAATTATATAACTGTAGCCAGAGATTCCCAAATATCATCCTGACACTCGGAGCAGTACAGATTGTTTACAGTCTAGGAAATGGCACATTAAGGATTATAAATCCTGACTGTCACTAAACAAATTAGATATTAAGGTGCAAACCAGTCCAAGCCATCTGCAGCAGCAGCATCCCCTGCAAGAGCCAAAAAAAGAAAGAGAAGCACCACAGCTTTATATCAATACCCTGCTTGTGATTTCAAATAGCAGAATAAGAATTCATAGCGCTTTGAATGAGAGGCACAAAACAGTCGCAATGATTTGTGGGCTGGAATTCATTTTACATGGCTCATGTACTCCGCCTGCATTGCAGTCAGCCAGATGGGGAATTCGGTGTCTGGGATCATTTCACTTAACGGAAGCATTGACCACTGGTCGGGCTGGCCCGCGGTTCCACATCTCCGCTTCTCGCTTGAAACTCCTCTGCCTAAATTGACTGACAGAAAGAGACGCTTCTAAGAACTCAACCGCAGGGACAAACAAAGACGTGAGTCAGATGCAGCTGTAATTAGCGCATGTAATTAGATCTAAATTCTCAAATGCAAATGCTATCAAGGCTCTGACGTGAATTAGAATACCCTCTTCCGCGATGGACGTTCTCGAGATGCGTACAGTCGTAATGAATAAGCCCATGGTGATGGAAAAAGCTTTGATGCCCACCTTATTTTCAGACGGAGGCTGCGATAAGAGAACAGGTCTCTAATCCTGTTCCGTCTCATTGCACTTGGCAAAGAAAATCCTTTAATGCACACAACGTGCTCTGTCTTCTGAATGACAGTTTTGCTTTGTAAATATGAATAATCTCCGTATCTTGCTTTTGCTGAGCTGCATGTGCTCACCAGGAAAAAAAAAAAGATTAAGAATATCTCTTACTGCAATCTCTATAATATCAGTAAATATTTCCATTATTAAAGAGCAGAAATCCGAACAAAACGCTCAGTGCACTTTCGGAATGTTCTGCATGGGTAAAGCTACTCAGGAGATCTGAGGAACCTTGATACGGTGGCGCATTTTGTACCAGGTACCAGAACAATGGTCTTTTACACCAAATATGCTGATAAAACATCACACCACATATGGTTGCACATGATTCGTCTGTACCGTATTGTATCTGATAGATCTGCAAAAGGTTCGTGCGCAATCTGAATTCTACTCCAAAGGGCGCACATGTGTACGTATGTGCACGCGCACACATACACACTACCATAAAAAGAACTGTAATAGGATTCTTCAGCTTTTCCAGTGACTGCCTTCACTATCACACACACAGTTAAGAGCACTAATCCATGACAAATTGTCTCATCTGATCCATGACAAATCGTCTGAAGGCCAGATAGAGATGAGGAAATTGAGAGAAAAAAGGAGGCCGAGAAAAAGACGGAAGGGGGAAGGGCATTAGGAGCAGCTCGAGAGAGACATCTGACAGAGAGAGAGAAAGAGAGAGAGAAAGTGCGAAACAAGAAAGTGTGAAAGAAAGAAAGAAAAAGAAAGAAAAAGAAAGAAAAAAAAGTGCAAAAGACAAAACGCAAACAAGAAGGCAAGAAAGTGTGAAATACAGAAAGCATGAAAACAAGCAAACAATAAGGAAAGCACAGAAAGCATGAAAAAAGAAACAATGCCAAAAAAGTTACAGAAAAAAGAAAGAGAAAAAAATAAAAGTAATCAAAGCTAAGTGTGAAAGTGTAAAATAAAGCAAAAAGAAAGCGAAGCACACTGTAAAAAACAATTTGTTAAGACAACTTAATATAATTTGTTACCAGGCTACCTTAAAATTATAAGTTCAGTCAACTCAAAAAAAGTTTATTCAACTTGAAATGTTAAGTTATACTAAGTGACAACTTAGATATTTGAGTAGACGCACCTTAAAATTTTAAGGCAGCTGGGTTACTTACCCATCTGTTAAGTTTAACAAACACAAATATCTAAGTTGTTACTTAGTACAACTTAACATTTCAAGTTGACTTAACTTATTTGAGTTGACTGAACTTAAAATTTTAAGGCAGCAGGGTAACAAATTATTTTAAGCTGACTAAACAAATTGTGTTTTTTGTTTTTTAGAATACAAGAAGGCAAGAAAGCTTGAAACACATAAAGTGCAAAAGAAATAGTCTAAAGTAAAACTTGTAAAAAGAAGGCAAAAAAGCTAGAATTACAGAAAATGCACAAAGCAAGAAGGCAAAAAAGTGTGAAATACACAAAAAACTATGCAAAAAGTATGAAATACAGAAAGTGAAAAATAAAGAAAAAGTAAAAGTGTAAAATACAACAATCGTAAGAAAAGGCAAAAAACTAGAATTACAGAAAACGCACCAGAAAAAAAAAAGAACGAAAGAATGCAAAACCACAGTGAGAACCAGAATGAGTAAAAGAAAGCACAAAAGACAGAAAACGTTTGAATCACAGAAAACAAAGAGAAAGAAGAATGAAAGAAGGTAAGCACAAAACTAAGCGTGAAAAAGCGTAAAGAAAACAAAAGACAAAGTGCAAAGCAAGGAGGCAAGAAAGCATGAAATACAGAAAGTGTGAAAGAAAGTGAGAAAGAAAGAAAAAACAAAAAAAAAGTAAAAGACCACAGAAAGCACAAAGCAAGAAGACAAAAGTGTGATATACAGAAAAAAAAAACAATGCAAAAACTTTGAATCAACGAAAACAGAAAGAGAAAAAAAAAAGTTAACAACTAAGTGTACGAGCCTGTGAGATAATGTTTTATGTTTGCGCATTTGTATGTTTTATGTGTTGTATTGTTTTCTCAGATTGGTTAATGAGGGGGTTGTACCTGCTGTATTGGTGTTTTTAGTCGTTTGGTCACGGGGGAGGGGTGTGGCCTATGGGGAAAGGGACACAGTTTTGAGACCGTGTGGGGAGCTGTGTTGAGTCTCGTGGTATTAACAATAATGCTGTATTAACAAACTATTTCTAATAAATAACGGAGTATATTAAACACGCGTCGACTGTGATTCCCCGAAGCTCTGGAAGGTCATAACACTAAGTGTAAAAAAGTGTAGAGCACCAAAGACATCTCAAGACAACTTTAATGCCACCCAGATAAATCATTCCAAATCTACAAACTACAGATTACAATCATACCAGTAACATGTAAAAGATCTTAAACATTATATGTGGTTCAGCCATGAGGCTTACTGTTTAACATAAGAAAGTTTAGTTACACTGAGTCACATGAAGATCCTGATGAGGTGAAATGGGGTTTGTTGTGGTGCAGTAGTTTGAGCATGTGTATGTGAATCATCCCAGCTAGCCCAATCAAACCTCTCCTTCATCCAATTTGCTAAGAAATCAGATTACTACGCCATTCCAGTGAGCTGCATATAATTGAATTTGGTTTTATGTCATCTATTCCCCCTTCTAATTAGTTTGCCACAATTAAAAGTAGGTGTGAAATTAATCTGATTAATTCACAATAAAACAGCCACACAAACATCTTCAGCAACTATTATTCTTTGCATTCATTTGGACATCATTATTGTGACTTAAAGAGACAACAATACTGCTCTTTGAAAAAAAATAGATGTATGCACTCTTAAAAATAAAGGTGCTTCACGATGCCATAGAAGAACCTTTCTTATCTAAATGGTTCCATAAAGAACCTTTAACATCTGTTTCACAAAAGGTTCTTTATGGCAAAAAAAGGTTCTTCAGATTATGGAAAGGTAAGAAAGAGATGGTTCTTTAAAGAATCTATCTATCTATCTATCTATCTATCTATCTATCTATCTATCTATCTATCTATCCTTAACAAATGCTTAATTTTTTGTGCTCATGTGGGGAACACAGTTTCAAGTCCATACATATACATTTTTTTTATATCCAAATAGACACCTACAACATCTGTGCTTCCCAGCTCTTGAGAAACACCAGCTACCATTGACGTAAATGCATGATTTTAATCAGATTGTATTAGAAACTCTAGTTAACATAATTTGATAAAAGCGAGAGCATTTGTGATTCATAACCCGCTGTCGTCACTGGTTGTATAACAGGAGACAATTGTGAGGTTAAACCAAACTATGACCCAACATGCACCTATATTGGTAATTCGCATTCTCATGAGCATTCTGGAGGCAAGGAAATAAACGCAAAAAGTGATGGGGTTAGTTTCTCTGTTGCTGGGCTACAACAGCAGCCGATCAGGAAAATATTCAGCAGCGGTCGGTGTATCCGGCCAAAACCAGAGCGGCCGGGGCCTTCATTTGGTAAGGAGAAAGGAGGAAGAGAAACACTGCAGCTTGGGATTGTGTCATGTCACATTCTGCTCATCTGTCAATGTAGTGGATTATTTCTTGAGAGACCAGAATTGGCTGCCCAGAATCGGACCGCCATCAATCTCGGCTGAGAGTGGAACGCGGGCGGGAGCCCGTCCTGCATGGGCTCATGGGATGCGGACAGCTTGGAGCCGGTGCCTGAACAGGTGATGGAGCAGTGGAGCGACTCAACTCGTTACTCAATATAAGCCTCAGCTGTGACGGGGTTTATTTTTTTTTGGTCGTTTCTCAAAAGAAAAAGAGGGGTTTTTGGGGGACAGAGAGAGAATTCAAAAGCAACCAAATCCGTTTTGGTATTCATGTCAAGCTCCTGTTATAGGAGGTAAGCCGATTTCTGCAGTATTGTGAAATGCCTGAACTGCATGGAGGATTACACTTGTACAGAGACACCTCTGACCTGACAACTACTGTATTCATCATTCTCAGACAAATAATGATTCTGCTAACTGTGCAGCTAAAGCTACCCGACTGCATGAGTTCTGCTTTCTCTGCATGAACATATTTGTTTTAAATACTTTTTTGCCTCTATATTAAAAAAAGAGAGTAAAGGGAAATGGTACCAGGAGATGTTGCAGGCTGGAATCGAACTTGCATTACCCACTTATGCACCAAAACTCAACATTCAGAATCTGATTACTTGTACTCTATTGTAGCCTTGTCTACTAGATCATTGGGTAACCTAAAAAGGGCAGTACTTTGCAACAAATGGTCAATAACTTAAACTGAGTGATTCAGTGCTAAAAGTAACACATAAAAAAGATATCAGGACATGTTGCAGGCCGGAATCGAAGCTGCATTACCCACTTAAGCACCAAAACTCAACAAGTACCTGTAGCCTTATCTGATTAATCATTGTTACTCTGCAACAAATGCTCAGTAGCTTAAACCGAGTGATTTAATGCCCAAATAACACACACGCACAAAAATATGATTGTAGGACGTGTTGCAAGCTGGAATAGAACCTGCTTTACCCACTTAAGCACCAAAACTCAACATTCAGAATCTGATTACTTGTAGCCTTGTCTACTTGATTTTTAGGTGGGCTAAAAGGGGCAGTACTTTGCAACAAATGGTCTTAAATGGTCTTAATTTAAACTGAGTGATTTATGGCCAAAAAAAAAAAAAAAAGCTGCATTAACCACTTAAGCACCAAAACTCAACATTCAGAATCTGATTACTTGTAGCCTTGGCTGATTAATCATTGGCTGAGCTAAAAGTACTTTGCAACAAATGCTCAATACCTTAAACTGAGTGATTTAATGCCAAAAATAATACAAGAAAAAAAAAATAATAACAATATCAGAACATGTTGCAGGTTGGAATCGAACCTGCATTACCCACTTAAGCACCAAAACTCAACATTCAGAATCTGATTACTTGTAGCCTTGTGTACTTGATAAATGGGTGAGCTAAAAGAGGCAGTACTTTGCAAAAAATGCTCAATAACTTAAAATAAGTGATTTAATGCCAATAATAATAATAATAATAATAATAAAAAGATATCTGGATGTGCTGCATGCTGGAATAGAACCTGCATTACCCACTTAAGCACCAAAACTCAACATTCAGAATCTGGCATGGGCATGGGTAAATATTGTGCTTTTAAAAAGAGAAAACATATCAGTATGTGTTTGAGGCTGGATTCGAACCTGCATTGCCCACATGAGAACCATGTTTTGTTTTTTGTTTTCTGTTGTTGTTTTTTTCCGTCTATTTGGAAGCATTTTCTATATGAGTGAAAAAAACTGGACTGTGTTCAGGATGTGTTACAAGTGTTACAACATGCCAGACTTGAATCCACATTGCCTACCTAAGCATCACAAATCAAACAATTAGAAACCAATGTTCTGCTATAATATAACTAAACTGAATTGAACATAAACTAAATTCTTCCTGGAATAGAAAACACTGTCCATTATTCAGCACAACAGCTACAATCTTGCGTTTGTCTATAATAATAATAACTGCATTAACATTAACACCGAACATAGACAGATAAACTTCTGCCTTAAACATCTTCACGGCATCAAGGACATCAGCCTGCATTTCATCATTTATGAAAGATTTTGGCTCAGGCACTTAAACTTCCACCTTGATTATGGAAATACAATTGCTCCTGGTTACACTGACACACGTTTGTCTAACCCACAGAGTAATGGTGCTGTTCTTTCCTATCTGGATTTTGAAGCATTTTTGGCATTGATATAAAGTGTTTGTCCTCGAATATCATCGGTGGGGGTGTTTCACAGTTAAATAAATGATGACAGCTTTTCAAAATGAATCATGCTCTGCTTTCCTTTACTCAGACTCATTTTTAATCTTGGATACTTTTTTTTTTAATAGGCTTTGATTGCCGGATAATAGTGCCATGGATAAAAAGAGCAGCAAGGAAAAAAAACATTTCAAAATGTTAGATCTCTCTCCAGGCAATGGAAATCTATTTATATTAAAAGGTCTTCTTAATGAAACTAGAGATGGTTTTAGAATTACAAAATCAATTTTAATTCAGGTATTAATCATAGTTTTTTTAATTCCCAGAAAATTGCTGCTGTCCAAGTGATTATTTCAATGAGGAGCCATGCGGTGTAATCTCAAAATCTTAAGTGTAGGCACTTGTTTCATTTTCAAAAAATGTAAGAAGTTGTGGATGGAGAACCTCAATCAAAGATCGAAAGTTGTAAGAAAGAACCGCAAAACAAAATAAGAAAATAAATAATAATGAAATGAAAGATTTTTCAAACATATAAAAAGTAAAAGGAATTAATTTTGCTTGTCAAATGTCTGTGCTTTACATTTGTAAAGCCAAGCCGATGTCGTAAAAAAAAAAAAAAAATTCCATCAAAACTCTCCATACAAAAAGTTACTGCAATTTAAATTGATAGTTCAACCAAAAATGGAAATTATGTCATTAATTACTCACCCTCAACCTTCCAAACCTACTTTCTTCATCTTCAGAACACAAATTGAGATATTTTTTATTCATTTTTTTGCTTTCTGACACTCCACAGACAGCTATGTACTGTAATTACCACGTTCAAGAACCAGAAAGGTAGTAAGGACATCAATAAATTAGTCCATGTGACATCAGTAATTTAAAGGAGAAGTCCACTTCCACAACAAAAATTGACAGATAATGTAGTCACCCCCTTGTCATCCAAGATGTTCATGTCTTTTTTCTTCAGTCGTAAAGAAATTATGTTTTTGAGGAAAACATTTAATCATTTTTCTCCATATAGTGAACTTCTATGGTGCCCCGAGTTTGAACTTCCAAAATGCAGTTTAAATGCGGCTTCAAATGATCCCAAATGCGGTTGTAAATGATCCCAGCCGAGGAAGAAGAGTCCTATCTAGCAAAACCATTGGATATTTTCATAAAAATAATACAATCTATGCACTTTTTAATGTCAAACGCTCGTATTGTCTTACTCTCCCAAAACTCCCATCTCACGTTCTCCCTCAACTTCAAAATCACCCTATATCGCTGTTTTACCTTGATCTTCTTTGCATAGATAAGACCCTTCTTCCTCAGGTGGGATTGTTTACAACCGCATTGGGGATTGTTTGAAGCTGCATTTAAACTGCATTTTGGAAGTTCAAACTCAGGGCACCATAGCAGTCCATTGTAAGTAGAAAGATCCTGAAATGTTTTCCTCAAAAAACAATTTCTTTATGACTGAAGAAAGAAAGACATCTTGGATTTACATTATCTGTAAATTTTTTGTTCTGGAAGTGGACCTCTTTAACCTTAATTTCATGACACTACGGGAAAACAAAAACAACAACTTTATTCAACAATTTATTCTCTTCTGCATCAGTCGACACGCTTTCACACGAGTACCGAGAAAGCTCTCAGATTTCATCAAAAATAATTTGTGTTCTGAAGATGAACGAAGGTCTTATGGGTTTGGAACGACACTGAATTTTCATTTTTTTGGTTGAGCTATCCCTTTAAGATATTCTCTAACATGCAAAGCATACCATTTAAAAGTCAGCTGAGATGGAAGAAGCCAGCAGTTAATACTGAAGGGTATCCAATAATGTCTGCAGACCTGACATCAAGAAAGCTCATTAACAATACTGCCGATACACCCAGCTTTAGGTGTTTGTTGATTCAGTTACTGACAAAACAAAGCCTTTGTGGGAAAGCTTGAGAAGCTTGGTGACATCTAATTAGCCCGTTCCATGTCTTTGCACCTTTGCCATTATAAAGGAATTACATAAAAAGACTCTATTAAGCCTGGTTCATCTAACAGATGCAGTATTACACCACAGAACCGTAGACAAAGATCTCATACTCTGAATTACAATTCAGCCAGAAACTAAAAATTGAATCCGTTACTCCATCAGGTCAGAAACCTCTCAGAACGTCTTAGTTTTTCCTAAACAAACATGTGGCAAACCATGAGCACTTTAGCATAACAAGATCTTATGGATGCGTGCCAGCGTGGGAGTGTGTTTAAAAGCTACAACCCTCCATTGCCGAGCCCTTCTTGACCTTCCCAACACCAGAGATGTGATTTCTCACACACATTTTTTTGTCTAACTTCTATATACAGCGGAGAGGGGTGGGGGATGATTTCTTTTTGTTGTTCAGCCGACTCCTTTAATAATTCAGGGAACGCTTACTATGGGGCAAGCTCGTCTTTGTACATCTCTGGCATCGTGCTCTGCTGGGCCGGATAAAAACCTGGAAGCACGGTGTTAAAAATTCATCCGGGTCTTTCTGACGCCCATCACACTTTTCTCTCCTTGTACTGGATTAATGAGTTTGAAGTGCTTTTCTCTCTCACATATGTATACCGTCTTATAAGATGGTAATCATTAAAAATAAATGACTAAAGTTTGCAATAACTCAGACTATGCTATACTTGGACTCCTGGTGTGCTCCTTCTTTCTACCCGGGATGCAAAATCGATAGTAATGAAGTAACGAACACATTTACTACATAATCTACATGGACAAGACATTGCAAATATTTAATGAGCATGCAGTGATCTAACTCGCGCGGCGTTAAATTGCTTTGGAGTTCTTTGTAGCCGTTGAAAGTATGCCACAATCGCTTCCATTTGCATACTTAGTGTTGAAGAGAGACCCACCTTGCTGTCTCTCTTCCCGTCGGCCCTCGTAGCAGAACACTACTTAATTGCCAAATACTTCCATAGAGCGGGCGATAGACGTAAATTGTCATTTCCACCAGAGCCTCTGTGATCAAAGCTGCTCGTATTCACAGCATGCTGATAGGAGGGTTTAGCCTCAAGCCCGTCTTGCGCACACACATACGCACACGGAAGATTTCCACCGCTGCAGTTTGGATAACTCACAATGCAAAACCCCTTACAAGCCACTCGTTGAAAGCCAGAACAAAGCGTCTTGAGCTGGATTTCACGACTGAGGTGGGGATAACACACCTACCGCAAAGTTTCAAAAGCCCTGCAATGAGCTTTTTACGAATTTGAGCTCACTTTTATGCAAGTCTGATGTAAACAAGAGCATTCCCAAACGCATGGACTTCCCACAACCAGCAGAGTCAAACACTTCAAGAACATAATTTGGTTTAAACGTGACACTGACCCAGAATCTGTATGGTGTTGCGGCCCGGCCGGGTCACATGATGCTGCTGGATGGTCTCGTACAAAGTGGCGTGGCACAGCAATAAGCAGCTAACACTTATCCACAGACACAGGAGCCAGGACATGGCAGGAGCACCGGCTGAAGAGAAAAGACATCAAAGACAGAAGATAAAAGCAGAATGTTTATTCTATCTGACAGACACCTACATGCACGTACTATTTCAGCCCTCAGCATTATTGAATACTGCGGCGCTAACAAGCATTATTTCATACTGTAACTCAAAGTCAATATTATTTAAAAATGACAGTGCAGTTTTAAATCAACAGGTAAAGTAGATTATGACCACATCGTTAGATAATCTTATGGGAACAACCTTGTTATTTGTTTGCAAATTTACTTTAGTCCTTTCATAATTAGCACATAACCTTGAATTGATGAGCACTGCGGACAAGAACACAAACCAAATGAGATCCCTTATTATATAGTAAGTCAAAACGTGATAATCCACTAATATCAACCAAAACTGTGCCGGACGAAGGTGCAGCGATAAGCCTAAAAACTCAAATACACAAACTTCAAGTTTTCCCCAACTTTACATTTGTAAGCCAAAGGCTGACATCTGTAACACTTTCAAATTACTTCTCGGCTCATTTTCTAACTTCAAAAAAATCTCCATCACTTTAAATGGCAAACAGTGTTTAATTAATGGATGGCACATGGCACAGTTCTCCTGCGCTCTTGAAGCTGACAGGCAGGAGCATCACTCAGTGTACCCTCAAATGACATTGAAATTTCCAATGAATATTCATCAAGCCCCAAAATTAAGCATATAATTATTAACAGCACATTGTAATCCCCTTTGCTCCACTAAAGCCTCCTTAATCCACAGTTTTGTGGAAATGTGAACTGTTCCCAAAGGAGCGCTATTCTCTCCCGGCTGGCAAACTGCCATAAAAACTTCAACTTGTCTTGTCTAAAAGAAGATTTAACACATGCAATCAAGTCTTTTAACATGCAATAGATCTTTAAGCAAAATGACCAACCTTGGATTTTAGAAGGTCGCCTAAACCTTAACACCTACGCAGTGTATTCTGTTGCATATCTGTCATTTTCCAGGTAATACAAGTCACTTTTCTATGAGACACTGTGCTGTCTGAGATTCAGGCAGGTTAGTGAGGCAGCTTTGGGAGTCGGTGCTCGCAGCTACTGTATAATTAATGCATTGATCTGATAAATCATCTGGTTGAATGCTTTTACATGTTTTACTTTATGGTCCGCATGCTCATCTCCATCCTCGGACACACCTGCACACGATGCAAGATATTCTATACTCTGCACACTTGAGATGACGTGCCTAGACATTTTTGAGGGCAGAAATAAATAATACAAAATAAATCAATACAAAATAAATTTTAATAATTGATTTTAATTTGTATAATAATAATTATTATTATTATACTTATTATTATACAATTTCTGTGTGGTTTCACACACTGTTCTCAGAAAAAAGTAAGAAATACTATCTATATACTCTATATTTGTTCTTGCATTGTATTGCAGATGTTATTATTTCAAAATGCATCATTGCATTGTCAATATTGACCGTCATATGTTTATTTCTGTCACAGCACCAGCACTGACATTAGAGAGGATTGGCAGGAAAATCCTATAAGCTCATCTGATTTGCACCGTATTGAAACTGCCAACTCTTAGCATCTTTGATAAGCACGTAGGAAATGATCAATGACTCAGAATGCATGCTTAAAAGTGGCTAGTCAAGTTTTCTGTTTCAAAAAATGCACACACCTAGAGACTTTCTCGTCATTTATGCAAACTGACTTCCTACAGACCATGCCAGAACGATCCCACCTAATCTTACCTGTGAGATACGGTGAGGAGAACGTTCAAGAAACGTGGCGTCAATTGTTGGTCCAATATCCTCAGCACATAGTCATAAATCCATCCATGCTCAGAGCTTCCCAGCAAAAGTTCCTGTTCGGATCTGCGGGTCAGAGGGGGGATGAGGAGACTTTTGTTCCCGCTCCTGCCCTTGATCCCCTCTTCTGTTGTAAGTCCTTCTGGCTGCAATCCACGAGCGAACACAGTCAGGCACCCGACAGCAGGAACTCCCGTCACAGCTGTGAAACGCTGTCAGAAACTAGCTGGGATTTGAGGGACGAGAGGCTTGTCATGTCACCTTTAAATCACCAGAGAAGCAACGTCTTCCTCCTGTTTCTTAGCCTCCTCACGCTTCTCTGTGAAGGTGAAGCTTCTTTGGGGGATAACAAGCTAATTTGCCTCTTCACTTTTTGGTCCTGCACATGCGACGGCACTTATCTCTCTCTCTTTCTCTCTCTCGTGCGTTCGCTCTCTCCGTCCCTCTCTCCTCTCAGCTCTTCTCTCCCATTGAGAAGCCACTCAGTACGAGTCTCTCCTCTTCCCAGTGTACTGATTGGTGTGCACACGCATGTGTGAGTGCAGGCGTGCTTGTGTGTATGACAATACCGCCTCGCGAGTGGGAGAGCGAGACGCATCAGACGTCTTAAAGCAAGACTGCCCACTGTAGCCGAACAGAAAGGCACCTATACAGTTGATGTAACCTTGTACGCGTGTGTTTCCTCTGTGCAACTGCAGCCTGGAAAGAAGAGAGAAAGGATAGTTTAATTTCACAATATGCTTCCTCAATTTTTCAGATTTTGGAGGGTTTGAACAAAGAGACTGAAATATGCTCAGAGCAACACGCTTTTAATAGAAGGGTGTCCGCAGCTGCGTTTGCAATCATCTCATTATCCTGAGATTGCTGCTGTGTTTCTTTGCCTGTTTGTACAATCTAAATGGCTCTTTGTGTTGCGCGCCGCTCTCGCTGGTTGTTGAGTGTTGCCAGAATAAAGTTGCAGCTGGCACGCCTGGCACACAGAAACAGTCGTGCCCTTTATGTGTGCTGACGCTGTTGTGGGAATTCAGTGGTTTTTATGATCCAAGATGATTTTTGGATAATGACTATAAATAAACAATTAAATTATATATATATATATATATAGAGAGAGAGAGAGAGAGAGAGAGAGATTTATATATACAGTGTATATATATATATATATATATATATACATACATATATATATGAATGATATCACACAAGTAGACGCAAGATATGGCTGTATATCAGCACTGCTGTGATTCGGGCCATAGGTAATGACAGCGTGCCAATATTCAGCCATATCTCACATCTACTCGTGTAATACTGCATTTATACAACAGTTCGAAGGTACGAGTGTGTAAATACAGAAGACACAACAACGGCGTGTCTCTTGTGCAGTATATCCTTCCGCCACAAATTCAGATCTAAAGTTGACAGTTTAACAGCTGAGCCAAAGCCTTTGTTACTAATGACAAAACTAGTAACGAAGGAACATTGAGTTGCTTCATTAAAAACTTACTGTATTGCTGCATTAAAAGCTCACTGTATTATGTGTGGTAGCATATTATGAGAGAGAGATGGACTGAGCGATCGTGATTAGATGCATCTGTTAAGGCTAATTTTTGAAGACAGCGCTGCACAATGCATTTGCTAGCTGCTTCAAGCTGTTGAAGCTAACAATAACTTCCGTTTCAAACCGCATTTATTTTTCAGTATAAATGTCTTTACTGCTGACTGTTAAAAACAGTCTCTTTTCGCCATCTAATGGCAGAACAATGTACTAAACACTTCAATACTACTATTATTTATATAACATAGCAAATTTAAAATTTTGGCAAATCAGTCAAAATACATCATTTAATTTTCATAAACATAATGCGAATTTGCCAAAACTATCTTCTCTGGAACAAATAATAGTTTAAGGAGACCAAAGACTACCCATTAGATTTACACAAAATGAATTACATTTCATGTTTAACCACTACATAAACATCAGCGTCAGTGGTCAATTCCAGAAGATCTGACCGAGGAGAGCCTGCTCTCGGGTGGATTCATGAACACTGAACGGTCACTGATGCCCTGGAGCTTACATGTCCGAAAACGGCGTCACAAATTTTCAAATAGACGTTATCTTTATTAACAAACGGCATAACTGAACTATAAACAGGAACATCCTAGCCTGCAAACGTCTTAAAACTAAATTTCGTGACACATAAACAGTATAATTTATAAAGCCATGACACTTGCTGTATATATATATATATATATATATATATATATACAAATATTGTTTATATATATAGAATTTGTTATACAGGAGCAAATTATATTAAAAATAAAATGTTTACACCAGTGTTTCCCCTGCAATTATATTAGGGGGGCGGCCCACCCCCCAACGACACCCCCCCCAGATCACAATAAAATTCATTTAAGAGTACTTTTCATGGTCAATACCTTGTTCTTTTACTAAACAAATTAAATGGTCTTATGTTATTTATCTTATTTGCATAACGGCATTTCATTTCTGTCTCTACATGGACGTGCATCTACAATTTTTCTAGCAAACTAGCATCATATCATACTGTATAAACACTTCACAGCAACCTGTCAAAATAAAAGTATGGTTTAACGTGGGCAATTTAAATGAAACAATTATATGTGACCCTGGACCACAAGTCTTAAGTCGCTGGGGTATACTTGTAGCAATAGCCAAAAATACATTGTATGGGTCAAAATTATTGATTTTTCTTTTATGCCAAAAATCATTAGAATATTAGAAATCAATAGAAGTAAAGATCATGTTCCATGAAGAAATTATGTAAATTTCCTACTGTAAATACCATATCAAAACTTAATTTTTGATTAGTAATGTGCATCGTTAAGAACTTCATTTGGACAACTTTAAAGGTGATTTTCTCAATATTTTGATTTTTTTGCACCCTCAGATTCCAGAGTTTAAATAGTTGCATCTCGGCCAAATATTGTTCTATCATAGCAAACCATACATCAATGAAAAGCTTATTTATTCAGCTTTTAATATGATGTATAAATCTCAATTTTGAAAAACTGACCCTTATGACTGGTTTTGTGGTCCAGGGTTACATATGATAAAAATAAATATTACAACCAGATTAACCACTTAGTTGTAGAAAAAAAAAAAATCTACAATTATTATTAAAACTTTTAAAACAGAATATTCACACAAATCTTCTTCCATGTATTAAATTTAACAGCAAACCTCTGTTTGTTTGCCAAAAAAAAGGGTTTAATTTTCATTTGATTAAAAATAAATAAATGTTTAATGCCTTCATTTGAATATCAGACAAATTAAAACACAAAAATTTCTAAAAAAAAAAAAAAAAGAAAAGAAAGAAAAGAAAAAAAGAAATAGGGCCCTATTGTTCAAAATGATTGAAATTGAAATTGAGAGTTTACCTCTGCCCCATACATCCCTTATACAGAATAGATGTGGATAGAAAGGTATAACATAACTAATAATAAAGTGTATAGTGTATAGAGCTTATTAAGTAATATGGAAAGGCAAAATAATTCACACACACACACACACACACACACACTCACACACACACACTTATAAATATTTATTTATGCCTTTTCATATTACTTTTTTAACCAAATCTATACTGTATTAGCAACAGAAACCTCTCTGTGGCCAACTGGGATATGAAATGTAGGCAAACCAAATCTCTTGAAATTTTACAGGCGTATACTGAGACAGTCGTGTCAAGATCTATTCCTTCTTTCTTGACACAACTGACTACATTGTGACATTTCAGTGACAGTAAAGCTGACAAATGCTGCATAGAGCAGCTGGAGCGGAGAACCTGCACACGCCGTCGTCACATGAATATCTAAAGGCTGAGGAACGTGTGTGAGAACGCGTGTGCGAGTGGAGATGAACGAATCAAGATCGGACAGATAAAGCACTTGACTTCTCCAACTGATGCTTAAATCGGAGATTCATTTCTGATGGTAGGAACACGGTTCTACTTGAGAGCAGACAGTGAGCCTAGCCAAAGGGTGTTTCTCATCCTGCTGTTGTCTGAGACGCTCAATGGTCTCCACGCGCAAGACTGCCAAGACTAGAATCACAGGCTGGACTGGAGCAACTGTTGTTAAAGGCTAAAGGAAAAAAATACAGTGTAACGAAACAGTGAAAGGTACATATTTATTACTCTCTCAGTAGGAAGCCCTAAAGAGACCAAGTGACTGCTTACCTGCTGAGGTAATTTGCACCTGTGTATTTGTAAGTGTTAACGAGGCTTTTCTGCATGTACACGAGTGGCCAATGATGCGTTACACTTTATACTACGGCCGTTGAATGCTTGAATCTGATTGGCTGACGAACGTTATGAAGGTTAGGGTTAGGTCCCTCATTATTTTCAGGGAAAGGCATGGCAAACGTAGTTCCACGCAGTTCTTGACCACATCACGTGTATATCACTTCGCCACATGATTTCAGTTATTTCAAAGGTCCATACAGCCTAAAAGAGTACAATTAACCAAAACCCACAACCACACTGGCCAAATAAATAAATACAGTAGACAGTAGGATAAAAACGACAGATTATTTCCAGGGTTTTGCCACAAAATTACGTTTTATTATGAACGGAAAGCACATACTCTATTTTTCCCACTCTCTCTCCCCTACAGACGCACACATACAGTGCGCTCCCAGCAAACAGGGGACGTCCCCCGGACGTTGCAAACGTCCGTTTAGGTCCGCAGTACGTCCGCTTTGTAACGTTCGCTGGCGGACGTTTGGAGAACGTCGGTATTTGGTCCGATTTGTAACGTTCACTGTCGAACGTTTGAGGACGTCGGCATTTGGTCCGCTTTATAACGTTCGCTGTCAAACGTTCTGATGACGTCCGGATTTGGTCCGCTTTGTAACGTTTTCTAACGGACGTTCTGAGGACGTTCACTTACGTACGCATTTGGTTCTCTTTTTGACGTTCGCTGGCGGACATTCAGAGGACATTCGCCCGAACCAGTTTGCGAACATCCCTGTTTCGTCCCTCATCTGCCATTTCCATAAGAACACTTGAAAATCCAGTCGCCCATGCTTGGACTTTACCTGACACCTTGCAACTCAGACTTCATTAAATTAAAGACAAATAAATAAAAATAAAAATAAACCCATACTGGATTTTAAAGGGTATTATTCCTTAAAACAATCCCTTTTTTAACTGTAATAATGGAATGAAAATTCCATTTTTATTATTATTATACTATAGTATAAACTATATATTTTAATTAATTGTAAAATAAATTACTTTCATTTATGCAAAAGAAAAAGTAACTTCTGTAATTAAAGATGTCATCAAATCACGAGTCTGTTTCAGCATTTCGACATCAAAAACAAGATACACTTCAATAATGTAATTGAACCTAGGCTACAATTAGGCCCTATGTATTCCCCATACATAAATAAAATAAGGTTGAATCCCTGAAGAGTGATGAATGCAGCCAAGGAAAACATGAAGAATAGAAAGAATAGAAGAAAGTGGAAAATAACACAGGTAAGACAAATAAATCAGTTCTTACTTTTTTAATATTGCTGTTGGTAAGCTGACAAGAGAAGTTATTTAGGAAAATTATTATTATTTTTTTTTAGTTATTGCATTTAAGACTGTTATGCAGCGCAAAATAAAAGTGTAAAAGCCAATCAAATGAGTTTGTGATCGAATGACGTCACTTAGGGTGCGCGCATGTATCCATGGCATGTATCCAACAGCTGTTCCTGAATAAAAGTTTCACTATTATTAGACGCAGCTGCTGATCACTTTTAAGACACGCACAGACTCAGAAAGGTAATTCAGGAGCTCTCTCTCTCTCTCTCTTTTCTCTTTCTGTCCGTCTAAACTTCATTATTAACTGCATTAGTCGGCTATCAACGACTCAAGCATCGTTACTAGGTTTAAAATGACGTTTTGCATTAGCAATGGAGGCTTTGGATGAGATGTGTAAGAAATTAATCCTACTCACAATAGTGTTTTAAGGACAAAAACTGGACGAATGCTTTAAAATACATCAAATGATCAAAGTCTTGAGGTGTGGTAACCACAGTATAAGCGGAATAATTGACTTTGGTCTGTTGAATTCTTCGAAAAACAATGCACACTGGAGGTCGCGCCGTGGCCGCATCACCACCGGATGTGCATTATAGAATTCAACGGCCGTCATCAGTTATTTCTTTCGTATCGCATTGAGAATGTCTACAAACAAACAAAAAAAAAACTTAAAGGGATATTTCACTCAAAATAAATGACATGTACTCTTGTAAACGCACATCGAAGAATAAAGAATAAAGTAGTTATTTGTGTTTACTTTGCACACAAAGTATTCTTGTAGCGTAATAAAATTACGGTTGAAGCACTGATGTCACATGGACTATTTTAATGATGTCCTGACTACCTTTCTGGGTCTTATACGTGTAAGTTGCGTTGCTGTCTATGCAGGGTCAGAAAGCTCTTGGATTTCATCAAAAATCCCTTAAATTGTGTTCTGAAGATCAACAAAAGGTTTGGAATGACATTAGGGTGAGTAATTAATGACAGAATTTTCATTTTTAAGTGAACTATCCTTTTAAAGAGAAAAGCATCTATAACATGGCTAAACAGGAACAGAAAAGTAGGAACATTATGTCATGTGACTTCCAGTCTTGACAGCTCCATTGATTATAATGGGAACAATCAAGTTTTGAAAGGCTGACATGGAGTGAGGAAAAAGGAAACCGTGAGTAATGAGGAAAAAGTTTATGAGTCCCTGTGAACTTTGAACACAGACCTTGAATTTTATTATGGCCGCCCTGTTGACCAGTGCTTTCATCAGAGCGTTAGTGCCATAATGTAATGGCCGTGACTCAGCAAAATACAGCCGCTAAAGATGAAGGACTTAATGGCACGGACGTGAAGCACAGAATGTGACAAAATGAGTATAATTTGTAACTAATGCACTACCACAAAAGCACAATGAAGGGGGGGAGAAGGTGGAATTAAGGCAGCAGGGTAAAAAAAAAAAAGACCTGAATTAGCTTAGATGAATGCATTAGCATTTGACTAGCTGTGTTTTTAAAACTCCTTTTGTGCTGGCTGACTTCATGAAAATGTATGGCTTATGAATACGGCTCGTGTTTATTTTAGGCGCTTCAAAATCACATTTGTGTTCCGTCAATGATGTGCGCCACTAAAACTTGAAACGCGGTCTTTCTCGAAACATCTTTATATGCCTCCAAGGACGACTTAAAAGAAAAATCATCCAATTAGCCGTTTCTCACGGCGATTATGTATGTTTACGACAGCGATGCCGTTCCGCGTCTCATTGTTTTGTCATCTGGGGTTTGGCTTTCTCATTTATGACTATATTTTTTCACGTCGTGAGGCTTGCGTTCTGGGACGCTGCTGGCTTTAGCGTTACTGTAGCTTTCAATCTCTACCCTTCTTTTAGTCTCTCATCTCTTGGGCTCCTAATATTTCCAAGCATCTGTCGCCGCTGTCCATGCCAAGCTGGGCTAGACCAGTCCAAACACCAGGAGCCAGCTGTTTGCATCCAAGCACCACAGATAAATGCTGGTCTGGTGCTGCCGCTACCCACGATTTCTTCATGTTGCACATTAGTTGAAAAATGGCTTAAAGGGACAGTTCAAGCAGTTTACTCACCCTCATGTCATTCCAAACCAGTATAGTTTATTCCTTCTGTGAAACACCAAAGCATCTAGTTTTTATTCATCTGTACAATGGAAGTCAAAGGGGTCCATTGGGGACAACAACATTTTCTTGATTTTTTTTTTTTTTGTTAGTATCCAAGGTTATATAGAATACAACAACCACTTGGATAGTTATGAGGCTTACTGGGGCGTACTTTGCAGAGTGCATGTTTTACAACACAAGATGTCTTCAGAGTGAGACACTCCAAAGCGAAAAGAGGAAGTGCACTCAATGATTCATAAACTTAGTGGGGTGAGTGTCTGAAGCACGTATGAAACAATCCTGCTTCGCTCGGAGGTGCCTCAAGGCCAAAAGGGCCTGGAAATGAATTACAAAAGAGAAAAAAAAGTTTTGCGTGATGCAGACAAAGAGAGCATTCATCGCACGGAGCTCTCTGGTTCTCAAACAGAAAATGCTGACTTGTCCTTGATCAACCTTTAGCTAAAATCAAAGTAAAAATGTTCTGAATCTTGAATCATCAGATAGGGGAGGAAGATCCCACCCTGAAAATGTTAAAATGATACTGACGCAAAATCACATGTGAGACCCCACAAATTTACATTGAAATTAAAGTGATAGTTCATCCAAAAATGTAAATTTTGTCGTTAATTACTCATCCTCATCCATATGACTACTACTTCAGAACACTGTAACGTGTGGGGCAGGGCCAAGAGCCGTGGGAACGGAGCGAGGCGGGTGGGGTATAATGATAATGAGCGACACCTGCGCCACTCACCGGTCTCGAGTCCCACGGAGGAGCTCCGGAAGGATAAAAGGAGGAGCGACGACAGTAGAAGACGAGAGAGGACCAGGCCTGGACTTTATTTTGGGGCTGCCGCTTTACTTTTGTGTTTGTTTATTTTATTATTAAAGTTCTTAAATGTTTGCTGGTTCCCGCCTCCTTCTTCCCATTCTACGAACTGTGTTACAAACACAAATTAAGATATTTTGGATGAAATCCAATAGCTTTCCTACCCTGCATAGACAGCAACGCAACTGATCCGTTCAAGGTCCAGAAAGCTAGTAAGGACAAAACAGGCTAAAATAGTCCATGTGACAATGATCAGTGGTTCAACATTAATTTTATGAAGCTACGAGAATCCTTTTGTGCGCAAAAAATACAAAAACAATAACTTCATTCAACAATTTCTCCTCTTCCGTGTCAGGCTTCAACGTGTTCATGAGAATACCGCATCGCATCTGGGTTCTACATCAGCACCACACACGTGTCGTACTTTCATCAACCCGCATTGAAGACTTTTCTTTGAACACAAAAAGTATTCACGTAGCTACATAAAATTACGGTCGACTATTTTAACGATGTCCCTACTACCTTTCTGGGCCTTGAACGTGTCAGTTGTGTTGCCGTCTATGCAGGGTCAGAAAGCTCTTGGATTTCATCAAAAATATCTTAATTTGTGTTCCAAAGATGAACAAAGGTCTAACAGGTTCGGAACGACATGAGGGCAAGTAATAATGACACAATTTTCTTTATAAAATATACCTTTAACTTAAAGGTAAATTTGTGAGGTCTCACATTTGATCTTACGTCAGTATCATTGTAGCTTTTTTGGATGAACTATCCCTTTAAATACTACAAATGTTTGGCACTCTGTAATGTCCAATATACACGTATCTGCACTGCTTTGACTGTTCTCTACAGATCCCAACTTCCCGCATAGCATAAATAGTTGATTATATACAATGCCTGCGTGCTAAGTACTTTTTAAATCACTACCTTCAGTATAGGTAACACCCGATTCACATACAATTAAAAGATTAAAGCATTCACACTGAGAGCGTGAACCATCATGTTGCATCGCATTCATCGAAACAGCATAAAAAGCTTTGTGCAGCTTCAAGTAAAATAGCGGGGAGTATAACTTCCATACATAGATGAAAATATATGTTTCTGGAAGAATTACACAAAGAATCCTGTGCTTTTATCCCGAGCAGGATCGCCTGCAAAGCTAATGTGTGTCAGTAGCAAATTAAGGAAACCAATTAGAAGCACATATTACATACGAACAAATAAATTAATAAAAAATAACCAAAGGAATGAGTTTGTAAGCTAAATTAACTGAAATGAACACTTCACAATAAGGGTCATTAGCTGATTAGCTCATAAACAGTATTTATTTTATACATTTATAATATATAACTGCATAAAATACTGTTTTTAACATTTAACAAGTTGCATAAACAATACGTTTAAAAAATACAAAAACTGCCACTGGGGCTGGTAACTATTGGTAACTTTTCAAAAGTCACACCTTTATACACCTTAATTTACCCCTAAAGGACACGCATATCCACATTAAAGGCACATATTAAAGTCCCAATGAAATCACATTTGAAGTTTTTTGGCTTTTAGTATGAATATGTTAGACTTAAGGTTATCTATAAGCTAATGTGCTCCAAAACAATGACGAAATTCACATTTACAAGATATAAGCATTCAAAACTTACAGTTTCTAACCTCCGCCAATATGGGGCAACCGTTTTGATGACATCACCCTGCACTTCAGCTTTTCATCAAACTTTCTGTCCAATCAAATGCAGTGTCTGTAGCTTTTCTATCTTAAAGAAATTGTCAAATATTAAAGATTAAGTGGGCATTTGAATTAAATGTTGAGTCAACATGGATGTCGTAAAGTGTAAAAACAATCGTCAGGCCGTTGATGCCCTCTGCAGGCATTTGTTATAATGCACAATGTACATTAGCTCTGTTGCTTATAATACATTATGCATTTGAACAGTTTTGTTCAATAAAACTGTATGATTTCTTGCTTTTGATACTAATTATTATTACCTCATTGCTATTACACATGTATTTTAAAGGCTATTGTTTACTTAGGTCTATATTTATTACTACAAAAAATTGGGTCAAGTAGTAATATAAATTAAACCCTATTGGCTATTTAAAAAAGAGGGTGGGACTGCTTGATATGCCCCGCCCTATATTCCTGTTTCAGAAATTACGTCAACACATAGAATAACGCTGTGTGTTTTAAAGCACTTCAGTAGGCCTTTAATACCTAAAATGTATATATTAGCACCTAAATTGTGCATATTTGTACCGTCTCAGTGACAGCTTTTATATCCTTTTTTCCTGAGAGTGTACCTAGATAAAATACTCCTAATGTATTATATAACACATTAGCATTATATTAAATAATGCTAGCCACTTTGTTTTACTTTTTACGAATAAAAAGCATTAGGCCCCAAGACACTATCCTACCCGCCGGTGTCCTCTTTTTTGAAAAACCCAATATGTCACCCTAACATTACGTTTGTAACTTTATTAGTCACCTCAAGGGAACTTGTGCTAGTGTTCGGGTAAAATGTGAAATTGATTTGCCTGACTGCAGTGTTATGAAGTTGTTTGTCTGTTGTACTGACCTGATTAAAACTCCACAGTAAATATTATGTTCCTGTCTCCTCATTTGAATTTCAATGCTTGTGCTGCACATGGCCCGTGAGTTAAACCAAATTCACCTAAACGGGGTACAAATACCAGTGTATTTGCATGCGGTGTCTGCTTTGTTTCACTGCCCAATTTTTAGGCACAGGGCAAATAAAACCTCAGACGTAATTAGAATAGGCTAGTTCATGATAATGAATAATAATGACTTCATTTTAAAAAGAGTACAATGCATTTTGTGCCAATGTCATGAACAATTTGTTTAGTCTGTCTAGGACCCCAAAATGATTTTTAATGGCTGAAAGAACTTTTAATCTGTACTCTACCTTTACGAAAAAAAGTATATTCAAGGGTGCTATGAGTTTACTTCTTTTAAACTAAAAAAATAGGAAAGTATACTGCTAGTCTACTTTTTATGTACTTCTCAGAAATATACTGATGACATTTAAGTACTTTTAAGTACATTTAAGACTTATACTTAGAAAAAGTCTAAATATATTTGAGCTATACTTAGCTAGAATCCGTATAGGGGGCGCTATTACACATCTGTACAGAATTTCCAAAAAACACAAGTGAAAAAGAAACTGAGACAACACATGCTTCCACATGTAATCTAACAGGCTCATCAAACATAAAATAGCATCAAAACTGTGTAACATTGTGGAATAAAATGTTGACCAATGAATAAGTAATAATGACTGTGAAGCTTTGGGGTGTTGTTCAACTCTCATCTATGTTTTGATTATCATTCTGAATCCAATTCACAGTCTTTCTTTCAGCTGTTTGTTCAAAATGTTATTTCTTTATTTTTTATTTCTGAACCTTACCCACATTCATGTGTTAAAAAAAAGAATGCATGAACCTAGAATAAAAATGTTCAGGTATTCATATAACAAAATATATACAAATTAATACCTAAATAGGGACATAGTTATCTTAAGGTATAATGTAAAGTTCACTTACGAGTATACTTGCAGTATAAAACTACTAAACAAGTAGCTTACTGAGACTATACTTCAAAGTGTACTAAAAATGATATTACAAGTATTTAATTAGTAAACTATCAGTATATACCTACAAGTTCACTTTTAGTATAGTTGCAGTACACTCAAAGTTTACTACTGTTATACTTGTATAAATATTTTTATAAACTAAAAAGTAGGCCAATTTAGTCCCAAGGAGTATTGAAATAGTATACTTACAAGTATACTACTAGTACACTGATATTTGTATACTTACTACGTAAAGTATACTAAAATATACTTGAACTTTACTTAAGTATACTTAAATAAACTTGAAGTATACTACCTTTTGGTAAGGGTAACCTTACCAAAAAATAAATTAATTTTAACATAAAAACAAGTGAAATCAGAAACACTTGCTGAAACCGAAATCAGAACTGCAAACATGTGGATGTGTTGTTAAATTATTTAATTATTAACCTAAAATATCTGGGAGTACTTCATGTTCGGGGTTTGGCAGACAAAAAAAGTTTGTCTTGGGGTCCTAGGCATACTCAACTTAAAAGGTGGACCGCATTGTTGATGTTTTTGTGATAAAATACACTACGGTGCAACTGGTTAGCGAATCTGCCCCAAAGTGTATTTAAAATCACAGCATGTTTCTATTTGCACAATTATTAGGCCTTAATTAGCGGTTAACAAATAAAAGAAACTACATGAATACGCTTGTCGCTTCATTCTCCTCCAGCATTTTGAGAGACAGGATTTCTGCAGTTTTCCTCAAAATCAATATTTATGATAGCTTCAGGACCGAGAATGATGTGGAACGTTGCGTATTGAAGGCTTGTCTTAATTATTCCCTCATGGTAAAGAAGAAGGAACACACAAGCCTACGCTCTCTAATTGACACAGTGTAAAATCTCCCTCAGGTGCACGGCAAAGAAAGCGGTATAAAACAGGGTGTTTGTGCATTTTTCAAAGAGGCTGGTTTGAAGAAGGATGTGGGATAAGACAGACTGAGACTTTATATTTGTCTCTGAGGTGTTTACGTGCAGAAGAAAGAGAGCAGATTGGTGGCTTCTCGCGCTCCCCGTGGAATAAACCATCTATTAGCGGTTAGAGAAGATACTGAGAGGAGCTTGGGTGTTTGTTTTGTGTTGTATTCTCTTCTCCCTCTCGCACAAGATGTTTGAAGTAGGTCAGAGATGTTGTGTCGGTAAAGTGCGGGGACCTGCGAGGCCTCAGCAGGAGATTTCTTCCAGCCTTCTCACAAGGAGCAAAATAATTGAGTGATATTGCAATACTTTTTTTCCTTTTTAAGATATCTGCCATGGTAACATACTGTACCTGATTCAAATCAAAGCCTGCATGGATTTCTGCTTAAAGGAATACATTTAAAGAAACAGTTTAAAGGGGTAGTTCATCCAAAAGTGAAAAAAAATTTAGAGTCACGTATGCTCACCAAGGCTGCATTTAGATCTAAAACACAGTAAACAAAAAGTGTGAAATATTACTATAAAAAGGCTTTCTGTTTAATACATTTTAAAAAGCAATTCATTACTGTAATGGTAAAGCTGGATTTTCAGCAGCCAGTCTTCAGTGTCACACGATCATTCAGAAATCATCTAATTTGCTGATTTTGCTGCTCAGCGTTTCAACATTGAGAACAGTTGTGCTGCTTAATATTTTTTAGTGGAAACAGCTGCATTTTTTAAAGATTTATATGTAACAGCCATCATATATTTAAATAATTTTCTGTAATATTTCATATTAAATAAATAAAGGGTTTGGAACAACACGAGGGTGAGTAAATAAAAATTTCATTTTTATCCTGAGGAAGAACATATTACTCAACAGCCTCAAGAAAGAAGCAGACACTGATTGAATAAGAACAGACAAGCAGATAGATTAGAGTTGACCAGACCTTGATGACTCGTTCACTGTTATGTGTTTTTTTAGAATAAGAAAAGGCCGAGCATAGACGTCTTTGACTTTCATGAATGAAAAAAAAACTACAGCTCAAAGAAACAAGCAAATGAGTTGTGTATCTACTCTATCATGAGAGGAATGAGACTAAATTTTTCCCAAAATCTGTTTTTAATTTTTTAATTTTTTCGGATTCTGCTTTTTTTTCTCCCAATTTTTTTAGACTCTGTTTTAATGATTAAATTCAAAAAAGCATGTTAAATTAACTGAAAGCATGAAACGTACACAATTTAACAGCAATTTATTACAATTTAAAAAAAAAAAAAATCAAACTCAGAATTTTTTTTTTTTTACCAAACTCTGTTTTCCATTAATTTTATGGGTTCCATTTAAATGGTTTTACTAAATTTTAATAATCAGCATCTTAAGTTGACTGATTTTGTTTAAAACAATTATTGATTATATTATAAACAAATTATTATTATCATTATTATTATTATTATTATTATTATTATTATTTATTTATTTATTTATTTATTTTTAAGAAATACTGTGTTGTGTATTTACATTTTTCCGGGAAATAATTTCTGGTAAATAACTTTTCTGGTAAATATTCCCAAAGCCGATGGTTGGCCAGAGAATTACAGCACAATTTTTGTCGCCGCTAGTTCTTTGAAGTGGGCTTGGTGTGTCCCAGCCTTTAAAAAATAATGTTTTAATAATAATATTATTATTACTAGTAGAACTATAATTACATTAAGTCATATATTGTCACAGTTTCTTCAAGTTAAGCCGAACTTTTATTTTGACAGGTTGCTGTAAAGACCTTGAAGTTTCTGTTTATATATTGTTATAATGACTCAAATCTTTTCTCAAAAGATATGGTAAAATGTGCATGAAGTGACTCTTAGGGCAGTTTTAGAGATTATGTTCATGTTAAAGCTGAAAACATTGCGTTTTTCACACACGCTTCAGTATGTCTTTAGTATGCATTCACACAGAAACATGCAGAACATGCAGGTTTCATACTTTAATAGTATTTTTGCAGTTTAAAATTCACAGACAATAGTCTATATCAAGTTCTGATGTAAGTGTGCTGACCTATTTTTGATTTATTCATTAAAAATTGGTTAAATTCCATAAAATTCCGCGTTCACTGTAAAAAATAAAAAGCACAATTTGTTGAGTTAGCTTAAAATAATTTGTTACCCTGCTGCCTTAAAATTAGTTTATTCAACTTGA
The DNA here is from genome assembly GCF_022985175.1 of Labeo rohita. Classification (NCBI taxonomy): domain Eukaryota; kingdom Metazoa; phylum Chordata; class Actinopteri; order Cypriniformes; family Cyprinidae; genus Labeo; species Labeo rohita. Next base: position 4,651,775 of record NC_066879.1, read on the forward strand.
AATGTTAAGTTGTACTAAGTAACAACTTAGATATTTGTGTTTGCTAAACTTAACAGATGGGTAAGTAACCCAGCTGCCTTCACATTTTATGTTGATTCAACTCAAATATCTATAGTACTATTATACACTAATTATACACTTTCAAGTTGAATAAACTTTTTTTGAGTTGACTGAACTTATAATTTTAAGGCAGCCAGGTTACAAATTATTTTAAGTTGATTCAACAAATTGTTTTTTACAGTGTTATACGGTCATTTCTATTTTTATGACTGGATTTTGCGATTCAGTCGGCGTTTTATGCATACCGGAAATTATAGGGCCCTAGAATGAGATATAGTTCATGCAAATAATCAAGGCCTCTTTTTTTCAGCCTTACAAGACAGACATATTTCATCAGTTTGTAATTCTAATACAGCATTATACAATATTTTCTTCAAAACCAATGCAATTTCTGATATTCAAGCACAATGGATACACTATCAAGAAAAAAGCTCACCGAGTGTTGAGAAGGAGAACCAAAAAAGCTACCCTGCTGTGGGCAAGCTGAAAAACTGCAGCGGCAGTAAAAAGTTGTGAGCTATAGCATTTACTATGGATTTCTAAAATACACTGGTCATAAAAATGTATCTTTAATATACTGTACTTAGGGTTAGCACAATTTTTCCACTGAGCACTACTAATTTATGTTCAATACACTTTATGTTCAATAAATACTTAGCATATGGGTATTTCCCTGTTTGATTTGGCAACTCTCTTTTTAAACTTTTCATTAAAAGAACTGGTTCATTAAAAATAATTAGTTCATGAATCAGGCTACACTGATTGTGTACAGTCTGTCAAAACAAGTCTACAGGAAAAATGTTTTGCAGTACACAGTCTTTTTATTGCATTACAATCAATAAAACAAATATTAAACATCAATATTTTAGTTATTAAAAAAGATAAATCGGAAATAAATCTATGTATTTACCTCATCTTGTGTGTCATGGTTTGTTGTAACTTAAAATAAGAGAACATTTCCAAGCCCATTTTGCAAGGAAGTTTGAAATCCATTTTAAACACAAAAATGATTCACATGCTTTTCCCTGCAGCTACAAATACTTGTACAATAATATACTAGCAGTTACAGTGCAATTTGTCCACTTTTCAAACATTTAGTCACTAGTATTTTCACAAAACAATTGAGAGAAAGAACAGGTGTGGGAAAGGCTCAGCGTGCTAGAGAACGAACACGACATGACTGCTGTTATAAACAAAGTGATATTTGAGGGACTGTAAGGATTTGATTTAAAAAAAAAAACAGGTCCAAGACCCTTGAAATGATAGCTGAAGTTTAAGGTAGAGAAATGGAGAAGAGAGAAAAAAAAAGCATTGATTTAAAAGGCCCATTCACTCTTTTCATTACCTCCATTGTGTCTAACCAACTCTAGAGCAACACTATTTGGTTTTCAAGGTAATTTTCTGAATGGAGTGCAGATTGCGACTGATCTGGGGCCTCTTTGGCAGACTATGGCGTGCAGGCGCTGACCTTCTGCGGCCATCAGCTGCTTTAGTGTTTCATAAAGTGATTATTAAGGGATCTGACCTCTGGCTTTTCTTCTAGCCATAATATTGAGTGACAGCCATCATCAAGTGTCTATCAAAGTAGATAGTGAAGGGCACGTGGGAATTGCAGTTGGGTCATTTTGTTAAAAAATCCAGTGTGATAAAACAACACAGTTTAAATGCTGTAACCATCCTTCGAAAACAGCATTCCGAACTTCTGCAAATTGCTGTTTGAATAGTTCCCTGTCTATGTGACTCTGACACATCTAGGAACGAGTAAACAGAGTCCCGTCCCATAAACTGATTACTCTGTACATGGATCCTGTCAAAAATAAACAACATCAACAAAGCATGTGGAATTTTTTCTATTCTTTAAAGCAACAGTTCACCCAAAAATGAAAATTAGCTGAAAATTTGGCACTGCTTGCTCACCAATAGGTCTTCAGCAGTGAGTGGGTGCCGTTAGAATGAGAGTTCAAATGACTGATAAAAACACCACAATAATCAAAAAGTGAAAAGTTGTGTTTGCAAGAAACAAATCAATCATTACAGGAGTACAGTAGTTCACTTCCAGAACAAACAAACAAACAAAAAAAAAAAAATTACAGATAATGTACTCAACCCGTTGTCATTCAAGATGTTCAAGCCTTTCTTCAATCATAAAGAAATTATGTTTTTTTGAGGAAAACATTTCAGGAATTATCCCCATATAGTGGACTTCAATGGTGCCTGTGAGCTTGAACGTCCAAAATGCAGTTTAAATGCAGCTTCAAAGGGCTCTAAACGATCCCAGTCGAGAAAGAAGGGTTACACAGAAAACATTGTGCACCTCTGAGTATGCTACAAACAGGTGAGTGGGCTAGACAAACCACCTGTAGAAACACACTCTTTTCTCTCTATATGCACCAGACACTTTCTTATTAACACTCCATGTTACAAGGACCTAATAAGGACTTAACAAATGCTTGCTTGTCAGTGTACCACAAATCATATTGCACTATTTGCTTCTTAACCTTTAAATACCTCTTCTGCACATTATCATGCACAGTTATTATGTAAAGTACTTGTATAGTCAGTTATCTATAGTATATGTATAGTTAGATGTATAGGTTTAAAAAATAGTTTCAACATCTAGTGTATGTTAATATTTATGTTTATTTCTGTAGCACCGTGGTCCTGCGAGACATGACATTTCGTTCCACTGTATGTCCACACATGTAGCGGAATGAAAATAAAGCTCGACTTGACTTGACTTTTCTAGCGACACGATTGGTTATTTTCTAAAGAAAATTAATATGTATATACTTTTTAACCTCAAATGCTCGTCTTGTCTAGCTCTGCCATACGCATGCGTACTCTGTGTAATTCGGGTCAATACAGTTAGGGTATGATGAAAAACTACCCATCTCATTTTCTCCTTCAACTTTAAAAACGTCCTACACTGCTGTAATAGTACCAACCCAGTGTTTGCAAAGTGAACATGCAAAGAAGGTCAAAAAAAGGTAAAAAAAAAAAAAAAAAAGAAAAAAAAAAAAGACGTTCAAACTCACAGGCAACATTGAAGTCCACTACATGGAGATAATTCCTGAAATGTTTTCCTCAAAAAACATAATTTCTTTATGACTGAAGAAAGAAAGGCATGAACATCTTGGATGACAAAGGGGTGAGTACATTATCTATACATTTCCGTTCCAGAAGTGAACTACTACTTTAAGGCACTGAAGAACTGCAACGGACTGTTTTCACTTGTAAACTGTGCTTGTACTGTGCATATTTCTCTCTTGTTTCAGAGGAGATTACTTTTTCACTGAAGAAAGCAATATTATGGATAGAGGACTTGTATTTTAGCTGCAAGCAATGGTTTGAAATTAAAATAATCTTGATGGAGCTGTTTCTTACAAACACACAGCTTTTTGCCACATAAGCTGTTGGACTAAAGTCATGTTGTGCATTATTTTTATATTTTTTATCAGCTGTTTGAACTCTCATTCTGACGGCATCCATTCAATGCATTGGTGAGAAAGTGACATAATGCTAAGTTTTCTCCAAATCTGTTATGATGAAGAAACAAACTCAATTAAATCTTGGACGGCCTGAGGGTGAGTGAAGTTTCAGCAAATTTTCATTTTTGGGTGAATGATTTTTTTAAAGCAGACATCGGATGCCCATTTTCCACAAGTTGCTATGATTCTTTAGGGTCTTCATGAAATAATTTAGTTAAAATTAGTTATAGTTATAGTTATAGTTTTTTTGGGTATTCTGTGGCACGTTACCATCAAAAACAAAACGAACAGTTGTCGCTACAGCTGCTTGAGCGCAGAGAAAATGGCAGACAGCATACAAACCGACTGAGGGTGGAAATATGCTACTACAGGACAGTCCGTCAGCGGTTGTGGGCGGGGCCTGTGCAGTGTGATGTCATACTGCCCAGAAAATCAAAACGGCTTAAAAAAAAGAACACATGGATTTTTTATCATTGTAGGGTGGATGTGTCCACACACTGCTTAGACACATTTATATGCAAACACCATGTAAAAGTGAATTTTGCATCCGTTGTCCTCTTTATATAATGTGACAATAAAAATTAATTTTTAAAGAGTCTCTTTTAAGTAATACAAAAGAGAAACATAAAACTGGATCCATAATGGACATGGCAAGATGAGACAAAAGCAAAGACCTCTAGTTGTCCCAGCCCCTTTCTTACCCTTTTATCGTCCACTCTTTGCTTGCCGTTCATCTCACAGCCTCCCAGAGGACCTGAGGGAAATGGACTCTTAGTCTGCTCTCCATACATCACCCACTGACACTGATGGCCCGACTTTTGGATTCCTACATCTGATGTTTCTTTCTTAAATCAATTATTCAAGATCTCAAATTCATGTCAGAGAGCACGCCTATTCATCATTCGTAATTGCCAAGCACCATGTCGCCATTGATCAAAGCACCTCCACCTTCCTCCTCAATATTTAACGCCATTGAAAAAAGACATGAAATAATACAAAAACTGTCACTTACTCCAAAAGCTCACTTGTGACCCTTTTATTCATATCGTGGCTTTACTCAAGATAAACGTCAGCTTTTGGGGAAAGTTTATCGACATATCAGCAGGAGCTATGCATGACAGGTAATTTCAGTCTGTTCTTCTCACAAATCTACTTCTATCTTAAGGCTTCAAAAGAGTTGGAATAAAGTTCCTGTCACATAGACCACATTTTTGACACTTTTATGGTGCCTTTTGTCATTTTTGAGCTCTTTAATGCAAGAAATCTCAGTTTGGGGTGAATTACTCTTATAGCTAAAACGTTACTGGGTTGTCCTTTTTCACATTTTCTGGGTTGGTAGATGCACTGGGGACCGGATTATAGCACTTAAACAGAAAAAATGCATACTAAAAACTAGCAAGTAAAAAACAGTGACAATGAAATCTAAATTAAAGGGGTCCTATTATGATCTTTTACAAAGTGTTGATTTTGTTTTAGGGGTTTACTAGAACATGCTTTCATGCTTGGTGGTTCGAAAAAAAAAACACATTATTGTTAACAATTTACATTATTACAATACATGTCTCCCAGCCTGGGACAAATGGCTGGATTAGTTCCGAGTTTAATGAAGGCCTGCCTTCCGAAATATGTTGTGATTGTTTAGCTGTCCCACTGCGTTGCGATTGGCTAACAGCTTAGGCGGTGTTTCCGTACTGCCACACCCCTTGTCAAAGAAGTGAGAAGAACTGTTAGGACAAGCTAGATTAAAGTGATTCTTACGTTTTAAATATGGATATTTTTCTTACAAAAACGCATCAATTCGCTACAGGGGGGCTTTATTAACCCCCAGAGCTGTGTGAGGCACTTTTTATAATGGATGGATGCACATTATTGGACTTGTTTTGGACTGATGAAGAGAAACACCTGTCTACACCATTCTAAAGCTTGGGAGTGCCAGGATAAATTTTAATATAACTCTGACTGCATTTGTCTGAAAGAAGGAAGTCATATACACCTAGGATGCATGGAGGGTGAGTAAATAATATGCTACAGTAGTGCTGGGTTTTATCGTCAACCTGCAAGTTAGCCAAAACATGATATTATTATGCTAATTTATTTAATTATTTACATACTTATTTTAAATGCCTGAAACCAGCTCCAGCATAAGGCTAAAAGCAGCCTAACATTATCAAAGAACATCATCACTGATTAGCCTAGCCCAGTGGTTTTGAAACCGGTCCTCTGAGCACCCCCAACGCTGCACATTTTGTAGGTCTCTCATATCTGACACACCCATTTCAGGTCTTGCTGTCTCTACTAATTAGATGATGAGTTGAATCAGGTGTGATAGATGAGGGAGACACAGAAAATGTGTAGTGTTGGGGGTGCTCGCAGGACCGGTTTGAAAATCACTGGCCTTGTGCAAGTTTATGCATTTAAAAAGCACTTGCGTTATAAGTGAAGCTATCTACACTCTATGATGAGTAAATCTCTTACCAAACACTGCACGCGTCTGCGGGGCGTTATGGCTCTGACGTGGCAATTGGAGTAGATCGCAGTCTCGGCATGTGTTTCGACCCCCTGTACTGCACACGTCTGTGGCACGTTACTGCTCTGAAGCGGCCTCTCTAGTCAATGCTTGTGTTTATACCCGCCACGCTGCCACTCGCTGAAGAGGTTCTCCGCGCTGCATCGCTAAAATAAGGCTTATCCCCCACCTTGTCCCTACCCACCCCCAATTTGAATTTCCGTAGGCGGGATTTAAATTAATGATATTCTAATAGACTGCATTGTGACATCATTGCATGTGGAAAACAAACGCTGTAGTCCAAAGGAGCCATTCGTTGTAGTTCTTGAAAAGAGATTTTTTAAAAACTAAATATCTCCCTTTGGAGTGGACTTTGAGATTTGTAACTTTGTAGATCTTTTTTATGCCCAAAGATACACACCACACGCTGATTAAAATTCAAAAAGTGAAAAGCATAATAGCACCCCTTTAATAATTATACTACAATAACCCTGCATGAAGCAACATGGAAATTCAAGCTTGGATCTTTCAACTGACCAATAACTCAAGGCAAGGAAGCATGGCTGTTCACCATATGACCTTTGCTAATATGATAGTCATGCACGAATTATTGGAAAAGCGATTATCGGAGTTTACTGTCCTGTGTATTAAACAAGCAGACATTGTCTTGCTAATTCAGCTGTTTGTGATAAGATCCCAGCAATTGATTGCAGCTTTGGCCACGTACAGAAACAAAAGAAGATATCAGTGACCTCTCACTGGTCTCTGATGAACTTACACAGAGGCATATTTTCAGCTGAGCTACTTTAATGCTAAAGGGTCCAGAGTCAACACAAGAAAATAGAGGTCATTTGTTGAAAACTGCAAACGGGAATTACATTGTGGATGTGTTTTCTATAGTGCAAACAGCCAGGGAATGTCTACAAAGAATGATGTGAGATTAGTCAGTTATTTACATATTTTTTTAGCTATAGCAACAACAAGAACAATCAAAAACAGTTTAAAGTTTATCAGAATAATGTCTAAGGTCTATCAGAAGGGATGAAATGCATGTCTGCAGCAGCCCAAAGTCATCCGAAATACATTAACCTTTATAAAAACATAAACTGCAGCAAAACAAACATCTTCCTTGAAAATCTGTTTGATCAAGGAGTCCATTTGCATTTAAAAAAAAAAAAAACACTGGGATAGTCTGAGGTAAATAATATTGGCATTACGGTCGGAAAGGCTTCAGAATACAGTGCAAGTCACATTTCTAATGCAAATGATTACCATCTTGCATCCATCTTCAATACGCCCTCACCATGACCTTTCATAAAGGGCTTTTTCTTTCTCTGATAGACTAGCGTTTCAAAAAAGACATTCGCTTTCAAAAAGGCTGCAGAGAGCAAAGGTCGAGGGCACTCACAGATCTTGGTCCTATTTAAGGTTTCTATTGCTTTGTCTATGACTTGAAGGTTCTTCATTTCCTGTGAGAGCATAAGTTGTACATGGTTGAATCCACTGGAGCTAAGACTCACTAAAGCCAGTGTTAGTTAGCTGACTTTGTCGCTAACTTGAAGGAAAATGGGTAAATTCAGCTTAAAGGCATAGTTCACCCAAAAATGAAAATTCTGTCATTAATTACTCATCTTCATGTCGTTCCAATCCAGTAAGACCTGAGCTTTGAATGTGGTAGTGCTTGGATTTCATCAAAAATCTCTTAATTTGTGTTCCGAAGATGATTGAAGGTCTTACGGGTTTGGAATGACATGAGGGTAAGTAATTAATGACAGAATTTTCATTTTTGGGTGAACTATCACTTTAAGAAATATCTTAAAGGGTTCATAAACCCAAATATAACAACTTTGTCATCATTTATTTATCGTCATGCTGTTCTAAACCTGTATGTATATGATTGTTCTTAGGTTTTCGTCCACTCAAAAGTCAGTGTGGTCCAATATAGCTTTCTTCAAAAAATCTTCTATTATGTTCCAAAGAAGAAATTCAAATAGCTTTGGAACAACATGAGGGCGAGTATAATTTTCATATTTTGGTAAATTATCCCTTTAAGCCAACATTCCAATTACCAACTCAATAATGGAAGTAGACAACTCCCAACTGTTTTCGCGGATATTTCACCACTCTTCACTTGTGGGTCTTTTAAGACCCATTTATTAAGAATGGAAGAGGGTGATATATTAAATTTCAGTTCCCTGCAACAATTCCCTGATTTGCATTTTGGCATATTAAAGTTAAGTCTGGTAAAACAAGAACAGCAATACCATACAAAGACACATAATTGCAATAATCTAAATGAAGAATTAGAGAGATTGTTCACCCAAAAATGAAAATTCTGTCGTTAATTACTCACCCTCATGTCATTCCAAACTCGTAAGACCTTCATTCATCTTCAGAACACAAATGAAGGTATTTTTGATGAAATCCAAGGTAGTAAAGACATTTTAAAATAGTCTATGTGACATCAGTGGTTCAACCATAATTTTATAAACCTACAAGAATACTTTTTGTGCGCAAAGAAAACAAAAATACATTTCTATGCAGGGTCAGAAAGCTCTCGGATTTCATCAATCTTAATTTGTGTTCTGAAGATGAACGAAAGTCTTACGAGTTTGGAATGACATAAGGGTGAGTAATTAATGACAGAATTTTCATTTTTGGGTGAACAATTCTTTTAAAGGGGTCATATGATACGATTCCATGTTTTCTTTTGTCTTTGGAGTGTTACAAGCTGTTTGTGCTGTAAAGTTACAAAGATTAAAGTCTCAAATCCAAAGAGATATTCTTTATAAAAGCTAAGCCACAGCTTCCTAAAGGGTCTCATTCAAACACGCCCCCACATCTACGCCACGGTGTGGGAAAATTAACATAACACCGCCCAAATGTATACGCAAGGAAAGAAGGTGTAACTTTTATTCTTGCTGTAGTATTGTTGCAGCTGCCACTATATTGTGGAGATACTGTGTGTACTTTGTTTGGCCTTCCAAAAGAGTACACAACTAGAAATCAGTGGTTAAGTTATATTTACAACAATATTCTAGTGTGTGCAGTGCATTTTATGGAGGTCTGTTTCCTAAACCTGGGAGAGTAGCTTACAATGCGCAATGCTGTGCTACAATGCTGTGAGCACTATAGAGTGGGGCAATTCCAACTTTGCAAGGACAGTCTGGCACTTCTGACTCACAGCCTGTAAGTATGTTTCATATTTAAAGAGTTTGCTATTGGCTAGCCAAAAGTGAGTTTTGTGCAGAGTAGAGTAGTGCTTGTTGTTTCTCGTTTCTACAATCACAAATGCAGACGCGTTATGTTTACGTGGCATGACGCTAGGGATGGGCGATATCTTATCGTTTGCGATATACTGGTAAAAATCTTCTGCAACTAAGAATTAGTCTTCCCGCGATAATAATAGTCTTGAAGTTTCCTCAGTTAAAATCTGTGTTTTATTCAGCTACAGCAATAACTGGATTAGAGATTCCTGAAGTGTCGTCAGTACTACTACTTCTACTATAAAACATATGTGGAGTTTCTGCACAAGGGCGCCCTACGGCTTCCGAATCAGAAAGACCTTTATTACCAAGTGTGTTTCACACACAAGGAATTCGTAGAATTTAGGAGTTTCCAGTACAGAAAGTACAAACAATTTAATTCACATTCCAGTGAATTAAACAGTGTACTCAGTAATGCTTAACACCCTATTTTGGGTAAAAATAGAAAAGATACTTTTCTCTAAAGAAACAGGATTTCCCTGACTTATCGTCACTGATATCATTATTGCAATTAATACCAGAAATTATCGTGATACGTTTTTAAGCCCATATCGCTCATCCCTACGCGACACAACACAACGCATAAAAAGACCATATAAGTCATTATAATAAATAATTATGTCCTCACTGGATGAAACAAATTTAAAATGGGTTTTATTGTTTTAGCTTTGTAAAAAAAAAAAAAAAATCGACGTGTTTCAGAAAGGCGGGGCAGAGAGGAGCAACAATAATGTACAGTATGTGGAAAATAATGTGTGTTTTGAACCTCAAACCACGTAAACACATTGCATTGCACCAAATACACAAAATAATGTTTGTTTTAGCAACATCATATGACCCTTTTAAGGTGCAATTCATGGAGTGATTTTGCCCTTTCAATTTGACACACAAGTCCACCCAAAGATAACCTGAGATCAAGGGCACTACAGTGATCCTGGCATATCTAACCAGAGCACATGGTACAGTAAAATCCTACAGGTCTTAAATCCAGGAAAATTTCTGACAGATATCAGGATATCAAATGAGGCTGAATTTATAAGTCAAAACTGCTAGTACCTATAAAAATTGAATATGCCTTTAGCAGATGTGAACCCTGTCTGAGTTGTAAGCCTTTCCGAACCTTGTTCTAACTGACCTTTAAGAAAGTACGTTGAGAAAAAGCAGGTAATCCATTCTCATTTTTTAAAACTGGCCTTACTTTCAACAGCTACTTCAGGTTGGCCTCTCTTCACATGAAGGGTTTCTGCTTACTCAGGTCAAGGATCTTTTCACGTTAACTCCTCAGTGGTGCTACTACCCTAAAGCAACAGTAAGAACAAAGAAGAACACATCTGAACAAAGAAGAACACATCTGTATGAAGCACCTGGTAAAGCAAGAAAACATTCTCAACAAAAAAAAAGAATGAAAGTTGAAACATTAAAAGGATAGTTCACCCAAAAATGAAAATTACTCCATGATTTACTCACCCTCAAGCCATCCTAGGTGCGTATGACTTTCTTCTTTCAGACAAATACAATTGGAGTTATTTGAAAAAGAGGTCCTGACTCTTCCAAGCTTTATAATGGCAGTGAATGACTGCTGAGATTTTGAAGTCCCAATAAACTGCATCCATCTATCAAAAAAAAAGAACTCCACACAGCTCCATGGGTTTAATAAAGGTTTTCTGAACCAAATCAATGCATTTGTGTAATAAAAACATGCATATTTTCAACTTTATAAACCCTAGCTTCCACTAATCATCATACGCATGTTCATGAGAGAGTGGCGTCCAGTGGATGACACAGGACATAGGCGTAGCGTAAGCTTCGGTGAGAATACGCTAGTTTCTCAAAAACCAAGTTTTGTTTACAGCAATAGAAAACCAGTCTTCTCTTGGCTTGTACCAAAATCTTCTAACATTTTTCTTTACAAATCCTCAATTTGTACTTCTAATTCGTGACTGGTGTTTTGTTTTGCTCTCTCCTCTATGCGTCCGCATTCGTCATCGTGTTTGCCTACATCGCTTTCATGTACACACACACGACAGTTAACAGAAGCTTTATAAAGTACACAAACACATCGATTCACTTCAGCAATCCTTTATTAAGAGTCAGAGTTGTGTGGAGCACTTTTTATGATTGATGAATGCACTTTATTTTCCTTCAACACCCATATCAACACCCATTCACTGTCATTTTAAAAACTTAGAAGAGCCAGGATATTTTTTTAATATAACTTCAATTGTATTCATCTCAAATTAAAAAATTATACAGTTTTATGTAAAAGTTTGGGAACCCCATGCAGAATCTGTGAAAATGTGAAAAATTTTAACAAAATAAGAGAGATCATACAAAATGCATGTTATTTTATTTGCATTTACTACTATCCTTCATTCTTCAGTTTTCCAGCATCTTTTGCATATTTGAACCCTTTCCAGCAGTGACTGTATGATTTTGAGATCCATCTTTTCACACTGAGGACAATTGAGGGACTCAAACACAACTATTAAAAAAGGTTCAAACATTCACTGATGCTCTAAAAGAAAACAATGCATAAGGAGCTGGGGGGGGACTTTTTGAATTTGAAGATCGAGGTAAATTGTACTTAATTTGTCTTCCAGGAAACATGCAAGCGTCTTCTGTTGCTTCCGAAGAGCAGTACTAAATGGAAATAAAATGATATTTCAACAAAATAAGGATATCTTCATCCTGTTCAAAAGTTTTCATCCCCCGGCTCTTACTGCATTGTGTGTCCTTGTGGAGGCAGAACCTGATTTTTGCACTTTTGCAGAGGGTTATTTTAATACTTTAAGCTATTTTTTTGTCTTGTGGACTATATGTAAACATCTTTTATGTAAAATATCTTACTCAGGACAGTACTAAATAAAAAATACCATGCATTTTGTATGACCTCTTTTATTTTGTTAAAATTATTCACATTTTCACAAATTCTGCAAGGGGTTCCCAAACTTTTGCATAAAACTGTATACACCTAGGATGTGCAAATTTAGTTTGCCCTTTGTTTTTAAGAATTTATTAAGAATGTAGCAAAAGAAATACCAGATGTGCACATATAAAAGCTAGAACTGAACATTTTCTGAAGAAACTGAGCAGTTCTTTCCTGTAAAAAAAACTTGCTGCCGCCCAAGAGCTTGTCGAATTTTCTCAATGCCATCCAGGTACCTAGAATTGGATCCTGCTTTCACTTAAGTCTATGGGCTTGTTTTAGCAGCACAAGGTAAAAATTCTAAGTCTGAAAGAGAAAGGTCACATGTGGATTAGAGTCTATGTGTCCACGTGAGCCTTCCCAGTCCCTGAGGCACCGTGCATGACCATCTGGGGTATCTGAGAGGTATAAAAATTCTGCTCAAGGATGAGAAGAATCAGCTGGAGTATCTCTCGTGAAGGAGAGGAGAGCGTCTCTAGAGTAAGAAGTGTTCATTCTTTTGCTGTGCAGAACAAGGACAGAGGCTGAGCGACTATTAAATGCGGCATAGCGATCGAACAGAAAGAAGTTCCTCTCTCTCTTTATCTCGACACTGCAGCATATGCCCACAGCCACAAACCCTTGTTGCCCAACACTGTGAAAGCAAAAATCCACAATTACAGCCAGACTTACAAAGAAGACTAGGAACGGTGCACAGTGGACAGCTGGTCTTAATGATCTGCAGTACTTCTTCAAGCATCAAACAGAACAAAAACACATTTGACTGATGTCATCTAATGAAGTCTTGATGAAGACATCAATATCCTCTCTACATGATCAAATGACCATGAAGGTCCTTTTAAATACCACACCGCTAAATCAGTAGAGACTTTAATTCTTTAGGGCCCCAGCCTGATGTGATTTCTACATTTGCCCTTAAAGAAAACTCAATTTAAATAGCATAAACTACTCCAAATAGACTTGAAACTGGATTTCGAAGTCAATGGCGCCACATACACGACAGCAACATCCAGAAATCCAGGAACCCAGTTGAAACCTTGTGGGTAAGTGTCCAAAAGTAATGGAGTGATTGCAAAGTGCATGAAAACCTGGTCTGTCGATGTCCTCGAGTTGTGAATGCAAACATGTGGCCGGCTCGCCAATGTCCTCCGTTTGCTTTCCGACCTGATGTCCTATTCACCGAGTCCCTGAAATAGACTCTCTTCAGGGACGTGTTTGAGCGCACAAGTATCGACGCACCAATGTTCTGATTAAAAGCAGCTTGAAATATAAGAGGAAGTGTCTTTACCTTTTTTATGTTTCAGTTTTTCTTCTTGCTCTTTTCTTCTCAGCTTGAGCTTAATATAGGTTATTACAGTGAAGATGAGAAATTAGGCAAAATACATTTTGCTCCTTTAATGCAGCCTTAATGGGTCTAGCATAGATTGCAACTGTGGCCCAGGGCTCTCTGGCAAGCTATGAATATGTTTTCATAACACAAAGCTGGAATTAAACAACAGATTATTCAGACTCACTCTGAGTGATGCCACTTGTATGTTACACATCAAATTTTGCATCATGCTGTTTTTTGTTTTATCTTTATTATAAACCCTTGCATGATTGTTTATAATTTAGATTACAAAACATTTTCACTTCTAGATTATTGACTTTAAACTCCTATTAACTTTTTAACTCCTATGGTTTAATACAACAAAATTCTCTTACAGAAATATGCAGTAGAAAACGTATGAAAGATTTATGTTATTTAAAAAATTTCAATATTTTGGACTATGAGGGGTGCCACTATTTTGATGATGTGAAATGGTTGCACTCGTTGAGCTATTACCACTACCTGTTGCTATTTTTACCGCAACACAACTCAGAATAAGTGACTTGGAAAATAAAATGATACAATGCCACATTGTGTGGCTTTTGGTTGCAATTTTCAAATCGAAGAGCAACAAGAGAAGCGATGTACGTTTTCACTGCTTTCCTAGTGATAAGAAGAGGAGAAAAGAATGGGAAGATGCCTGTGGACGAATAAAACTTGCTAAAGACCTGCGTCTTTGTTCTGTCCGCTTTAGCCCTGATCCCTTTGAGGTTTTTAGTAGACCACAGCTACTAAAAGAGCTTACAAATGGCAGAAACAAGAAACGCTAGATGCCATCCTGTCAGGATGTAAACATGCCAACATGCAGAGTGCAACTTTTTTTTAAGTCATCTAAATAATGGCGTCCCCCATTGTATAAAACAATGTGAATTCTTAAAACACTGTAAATCTTTTATGGGTTTTCTACTACATATTTCAGTAGGAGACATCATTTATGTCACAATAAGCAATACAAGTCTTAATACCTGAGGTTCTTTTTAAAGAGGTAGTCCAACCAAAAAAACCAAAGCAACAAAATTGTCACCAAAAAATAAATAAATAAATAAATAAAAAAAAAAGAAATAAATCACAATGCATGCAATGGATCCTCTTTGTAAAATATAAAGATGATTGTATTGCATTTTAATATAAAAAAATAAATAATAATGTGCGAGAATATCTGTGAAATTATAAAGGCAACATTTGCTAAATTAAATTATTTTATATTACTATACATATTAACATACTAAACACTATATATATTTTTTTTAAGTATAAGTATAAAAAGTATAAAAGTATACATTTGAAATTCCCTCATATAATATAAACTAAATTCAATTGTATTTGTGTAGTGCTTTGACACACCTAAATACATTTGGTACTTATTCTTTTTTTTTTGTAGTAGTAGTAGTTTTTTTCCTAGAGTATGGACCCCCTTTAACCCTGTGGAGGTCACTGGACCCCAGTCTATTTGACTCATACCTTATATTACAAGTCTTCTGGAACAGACAAAAAATGTACGCTCTCCCTTCCACATTCATGATAGTTCATCAGAGAAGCAGAGAAGTCTGAGAAACAGTAAAATCTGTCCAATAAATCAGTCGATCCTGTAATCTGTCTGTATGATTCACACTTTCTCCTCATAAACCGGTTTCAGAAAACATGAAATATATATTGCATGAGTCATACAGTATGGACTACTTTATGGTTTAGAACAACATGAGAAAATAATGAAATAATGTCTATTTTTGGATGAACTTTTCCTTTCCATGCAAATAAATGTACTCAAAAATGCCTGAGATGAACTTTCTCTCAACCAGCAAAGCATGTTTGTTCTGTGTCTAAGGATAGTAGTCCCTGGGAATGCTCAGAGCGCTCTCCGATGAATCAAAAATCAAGCGGACTAGTGTAACTCAAGTGAACCTGAACAACCCTGTCAGATGCACAGACTGTGAGATGTGTCCTCTGTGGCCGTCACATACATACACACACAGACGCACAGGTGACACAAATTCTACATCAGTCCTCCTCGACCCTTGTCAGGTAGGAGCCAAAAATCTCGATGACTGATGAAACGGTCGCACATGGAGCCCACGATAAAGTAAGTTGTCAATCTGGGATGGCTGTCCTCTGCCAGAACTCTCACCTTCTCACTCCCTTGAAAGCAATGGCAAAACTGGTCGGTATGATACCTTACGTGTTATCGTCAAATAAATACTGTTTTCATTGACTTTGTTGCAGTCATGTGAGTGCTGCTTATGTCTAGCTTAAAAAAGGTCTACAGCTTGTGGTGGAAGGACAGAGCGAGTTTATGAGTCTCTTCAAATGTCATTTGTAGTTACGTGCCATTTAGCAGCTGCTTTTTAATCAAAGTGACTTACAGTACATTAATTGCTGGGACAGTAGCCCTGAAGCTAGTGCTCACTTCAAGGTCAAAATGCTGATAAGGCTGGATGGAATACGCAATTTCTTGGTTAGCAGCCCATCTTCTTAACCATTATGCTACCATGCCAAAACACACACTGACAAGGACATTAATTTCATTGAAAGCGACAGTAAAGGCATTTATAATGTTACAAATGTATATTTCAAATGATGTTCTTTTCAACGTTCTATTAATCAAAAATCCTGAAAAAAAAAAAACATTATTTCAGTTTTTGAGCTTTAAAAATAATATATTTCTTTGAACATCAAATCATTATATTTGAATGATTTTTTTCTTTGCTTTCACAGGAATAAATTGCACTTTAAAATATATATAAACAGAAACAGCTATTTTATATAGTAAAATAGTATAGCAACAGAATAATATTAATAATATATATATATATATATATATATTTTTTTTTTTTTTTTTTTTTTTTCCCTATCAAATAATTGCAGCACTGGTGAGCAAAAGACACAAAAAATATTATTAAAAAAGCTATTGTATTATATTAAGATATTGCTTTAGATTAAGCTAACTTATACATAATATACATTAGGGGTCGACCGATTATTGGTGCTGATATTAAGCATTTTTTATTGTATCAGTTATTTTAACAATTATTGTAACAATTTAAGCATTTAAAGAAAGCTTTTGTCAGAGCCCTTGTTATTCCTAATTTTGCCATTAATTTTCATTTTTACTGCAGACATATCGGTTCAAAATATTGGTTATCATAATAACCAATATGTGACCATGGATCACAAAACCAGTCATAAGGGTCAATTTTCCAAAATTGAGATTTATACATCATCCGAAGTCTGAATAAATAAGCTTTCCATTGATGTATGGTTTGGTGCGATAGGACAATATTTGGTTGGGATACAACTATTTTAAAACCTGGAATCTGAGGGTCCAAACAAATCAAAATATTGAGAAAATTGCCTTTAAAGTTGTCCAAATAAAGTTCTTAACAATGTATATTACTCATAAAAAAATTAAGTTTACATATATTTACAGTAGGAATTTTACAAATTATCTTCATGTAACATGATCTTTACTTAATTTACTAATGATTTTTGCCATAAAAGAAAAATCAATAATTTTGACCTATACAATGTATTTTTGGCTATTGCTACAAAGCCCAGCGACTTAAGACTTAAGGTTCTGTGGTCCAGGGTCACATATTGGTCTGTAATAATCGGTATCGGCATCAGCCCTGAAAAACACTTATTGGTCGACCCCTAATATACATTAACTTAAAATCTTTCTCATGACTCCTTCAGCACTACACACATTTTTGTCCAGTTTGTTTGTTTGTTTTAAATCTAATACATAATTAACATTAATCATTTAAAAATTAATTATTTAATTGACAATTTTGTCAAATCCAATAAAATTATTGTAGTTCTATTCTAGAAAACAGAAACTGTCTATTTACATTTGTTTGGTTAATTTTCCTTTTTTAGTAGATTTTCCCATGATTGTGTTTACTGCATCTTCGTTCAAGTAAAAGTTAGAATGCTGTTTTGGTTTCATTAAAAGTCTGAGATGTTAATGGACAGGACAAGCCTGTAATCTCTTTAATCTGTTCCTAAAACTTCACTCTCTCTTACTCATCCGCTAATGCATTAGCTGCTAAATCGACACAAGACTCAAACAGAGTGAATCTTAAATGGTTTACAGCCATTAATTGGATCCAAGGCACAGGAAACACACAATTAGAGGTGTGCATGCACAAGTAGGTCATATACACACAAATCCATGCTGTGGTTTTCCAGACGATGTTCCCTTCAGATTACTGCTGGCTGAATATCAGTGTTGCCATTATAATCGGCAGTGCAGCCATTACAAGCATTTTAATTAATTACATTCCCACTACCACAAAACCCACTATCTTTCCACGCCTCACTGCTTTCAACTTAATCCCGGCCAACGCATGCTGACAAGCACTCTCAGGCCTGTGCTACTCCACCACCGCAGATCACGCTGAAGATTTCAAGTATAAAGTGCTTCCAGATCAGTTGTTTTACTATGCAATCATAATGTTTAACTAAATTGTTGATGACTCAATGACTTCACATTGTGTAACCATGTGATCCAAGATGTTCACGTCTTTCTTTCTTCAGTCAAAAAGAAGTTTTTGAGATAAACATTTATGGTATTTTCTCCATATAGTAGACGTCAATGGGAGCCAGTGGGCTGAAGGTCCAAACTGCAGTTTCAAAGGGCTATACAAGATCCCAGCTGAGGAATAAGGGCTGTATCTAGCGAAACTATCATTTTCTAAAAAAAAAAAAAAAAAAAAAAAAGTATATACTTTTTGACCACAAATGCTTGTCTTGCACTATAGCATTACGATGCAGGGTAAATTGTCAGGAAATTTTTATTCTAGAAAGTGAACTAATCCTTTAAGGAACACATCAGTTCTTCAAATGTGCAAATGTTTAACGCTAACCACATTAAACACCAACACAGTACAAACTTGGTCATTATAACTCTTGAAAACTTACGGTAGAAAATAGGTCAAGAACGAAACAACTTACAGCCATCACTGTCTTAAACTCAACAAACGAAGGACTGGAGATAAATCAAAAGCTTCCTGTCTCTAATGTGACATGTACAGTAGGTACAGTAGGAACTCCCTAATGAAATCGCTGCAGCTTCAGTGTCCACAGATGGTGCTAAAGCAAGTAAATCTTATAGTCTTGTCATTTCAAACATGAATGATTTTCTTTTGTAGTACACAAAAGAAGATATTTCAAATTTAGGCAATCAACCTATTTTAGCGACCACTGGCTTCTATTGTATGGAGAAAAAAAACTAACAATTTTTGTTCCACAGAAGAAAGACTTGCAGGTTTGTAAAAACATAAGTGAATAAATACAGAATTTATTTTTGGGTAACATATTCCTTTGAACGATTAAAGCTACTGTTTTGCCATACAACATGCCACACATACCTGAAATGGAAACTTTACTATCCCACAAGGCCACGATGGAAGAGAAGTTGTGAATGTTATGTAGACCGTCTAGATTTCATTTATACGACACACCGTCATACTATATACTTTTTAAACAGTTGCAAAGTTTTATCAAATGTAGCAACTAGTAATCACACAGTGTTCAATTTCAAACGCAGCTCTGGTGTGGATAGTACTAGGAAGCAGGGGTGTGCGATATACATCGCCTACGAGAATATCGTAATTGTTGGGACATTATCAAGTATATCACAAAATGTACACACCCAGAGAGTGCACGTATACACTATATGACGTAGGTTAGAGTACTGCGCAAGCGCATTTATAGTTCACGCTTTTACTGTGATTTAATCTATTAAAATACATTTAGAATTCCCCCAAAATTAAAATAAGGAGGCAAATATGACCCCATATGACTTTTATATTTTAAATTAGTATTTTCTGGTATAGTTAATATTACACAAAGAGTGACGTTTTTCTCCAAATATCAGCACTATTGCAAATGTTTGATTTGATGAACAGCTCTAGGGCTGGGCGATATGGTCAAAAAAATTATCACGATCCTTTTTTTTTTTAATTTCAGTCGATATAGAGAATTATCACAATAAATGTCAAGTTTTGATTTCTTTCAAGTGTAAAGGCAGATTTTTGCTACAATGTGAAAGTTGTAAAAACCAGACGGTTAAAAGTGGCTTTAAAATATTCTTTATGGTCAGAACATGACAAACACTTCATGTTTTTTAAATTCTTTACACTTTTTCCAGGTCATTTTTCCTTAACAAAATAAATATCTTAATAAAAAAATATATATATATTTCTTAGTTTTGCATGCTTTATCGAGTAATATTGTTTCAAATCAAGAAACAGGTTTGTCACCTGATAAAATTAATAATAATAATAATATAACATTTTTTGTCTCTTAGAAATATACATTTGAAATTAGCTTGAGCTCGGATGCAGATGTAGATTTATGTTCATGATCAAAATCAGTAATATCAGTAAAAATTGCAACAACCTCATTTTTATATGGTGAAATTTAATTATTCTGACTGTCTGAGTTTTTTTTTTTTTTTAATTAACTATTTTTCTATAGTATTATCCATAGATCATAATAACAGTTAAAACCACAAATACAGCACCTTAATAGCATGGTAAAAATGTAATAGGGTTCCTAAGTATTTGTATGAAAAACAGTAGTCTAAATACACTTAGTATAAATGCATAAACGCTATAGCTTAATCACAAAAAAAGTGTGATTATATTCCATTACTCCTCCTTCAATACATTTAATATACACTACCGTTCAAAAGTTTGGGGTCAGTACATTTTTATTGTTTCTTCTTTTTTTTTTTTTTTTTTTAAGAAATTAATACTTTTATTCACCAAGGATGTATTAAGTTAATAATTAAAAGTTTATTAAAAGTTAATAATAAATAATTTACATTGTTATAAAATATTTATATTTTGAATAAACACTGTACTTTTTAAACTTGTTATTCATGAAAGAATCCTGAAAAAAAAAAATTACAGGTTCCAAAAATATTTGGCAGCACAGCTGTTGATATTATCCAACATTGATCATTCTAATAATAAATCCGCATATTAGAATGATTTCTGAAGGATCATGTGACACTTAAGACTGGAGTAACAGCTGATAAAAATTCAGCTTTTCATCACAGGAATAAATTCTATTTTAAAGTATGTTAAAATAAAAAAACATTATTTTATATTGTAAAAACATTTTGCAATATTACTTTTTTTTTTTTTTTTTGTTTGTTTTTTTAATCAAATAAATGCAGCCTTGATGAGCATAAGAGACTACTTTAAAGACTATTACAAGTCTTACTGACCCCAAACTATAGTGTATGTCTACATTAATAATATAATAAAATTCAACACAAATATACCCACATTTCTGACTACTGTGCAGTTATTGCTACTACAGTAAATCTATGGTAAATGATGGCGATTTGTAGATTAAAAAGCCTTTTGACTGTCTTATTGGGCACAGTGTTTCTCCTGTTTGTCAGCACTGTTTCATCTGGTTTTAAACCGAGTCATTTGTGTTCTTCACTGAATTCAAGCGCTTCACATTGGCATTGTTCAGAGGCCGAGACTCCTGAGCAAATGAACGCATCTTTAGTTCACGCCGTGCCGCCGTTTGAACTGATCCGAGCGGATAAACGGTCCGAGTGGCGTGCTTTGACTAGCGCTCTTTTGTTATATCAAACATTTATCGAACTCTGGTTATCGTTTATCAAATTCAAATTTCTGTCACCGCTTAGAATATGAAGAGTATCAAAAGCTTTGGGAGCCAGCTGTCCACAGCAGTCCTGAACCTCTCCAGCACAATAACAGCAAAATATCACCTAATTATCGCTATTGAAAAAATCTCAGAAAATTCTGAGATTTCATTTTTTGTTATTATTGCACACCCCTACTGGGAAGCTGAACACTTCAGAGAGTAAAATTGCAAATAACTTTAGCTTTGCAAATAACAGCCTTAAACAAGACCAAATTATGTCTTTGTGCAAAAAACTATCAACAGAAGAAAAAAAAAAGATTATTAAATTATTCTTACAGAAGACAGCACCGGGTCCTTTTGTGTGTTTCCTAATACAGAATTGTATGAAGGGGTCAATTTTGGTATAAATTTAGCATAAGAAAGGAAAGGTGAATGCTGAATTTGATGCAAATCTTTTTGCTGACTGAGGCGCGAATTAAAACAGGCCCTGGAAATTCATGCTGTTTAAACATCCATAATTGATTTGATTTGCACAATTAGTTTCAGTTTTTTAAATAATAATACCCTTCTGTATCCGCTACAAATTAAATTTAGCAAGCACAAACCATTTCCTAAAATTTAAGTTTTTTTCTTACATTTTTAAATAAATGAAAATCTTTTTCCCCTCAACGTATTAGATTGTACCAAACAAAATAACAAGTCAACAACTAGCTTTAACATTTGTGCGTCACCATATACACATAACAGATTGCGCAGTTTCTCATATTTCTGTCTAACACATGTACAGTAATGAGAGTGAGCTACATATTGTATAAGTAAAACTGTAAAAGAGGGAAATAACGTCTAGACAATTCCATTACGGCTGACTTCTGTTTCGTGTGTGATCACACAATGCTTTTGACATTTATCACCATCATAAACTACAGTGTGTCTGCGTGACCCGCACTCTCAGGGGTTTCAATAATAGGTTATACATTGTTCTTTTAGAAAAGAGCCTTTCTATTGTGTGAAAAGCCTTTCAGATGTGCTTGGCAGGTCACAGTAAATGGAGGGAATGGCAGCCCTCATCAGAAGATGGGGGAAACGATATCATGTCCATGTCGCAGACTGGAAGAAAAGTGTATTCAAAGTGTTCTCGCTTTCACTTTCATGGCTACACTGTCAGTCAATCCTTATCCTTAGCTGAATGATCTCAATGGCTTTGGACTGCTCACTGGAAAGTAAAAGTGTAAGTACGTATGTCTGAATTTATGACCTGTAACTTAATACAGACTCAAATATAGAATGTATGGATATTTTTAAACGGATGATCAGTTGTCAAAACTCAAAATTGGAAGGCCACATCTGATACATAAATGCACACTTAACTTGATATAATTGGTGTTTCTTAAAGCACCAGATGTGGAGTCATATGTTACACTTGTAGTTTCATCAAGTGCTGTAAAAGCTTAAGGAAAATTGTTTCTAGGATTCTGTTATACAGAGCATTTAAATGCTGAATTTTTAAACAGCTGACTACATTTGTATGAGCTGCAATAATGTGACTACTGGTCTCATAAAGAATGAGGATTTTCCATTTAAACAGCATTTTCTAATTACCCTCAACCTAATAAGGTCAAATTCAGAATAGGAATAATCAAATTAAGATATGCAGTATTCCAATCTTAGTCGCATTACCGAAGACACGCAGAAACGGAATGTGGCTCCCATGTTCCGTGGCATTTCGCACAATACGGCAAACAATGCACAGCAATTTATCTGCATAATTAATTACACAAAAATGAAAAAATGAGTGGAACGGTTCTATAAGCAGCTCAGTCTGAATATTTTTGGATTACTGCTGTACAGCGCTACTGATTTGTGCTACTCCAGTTTCTGTTCATTTTCAGCATTCACTTTTGTATTATTGATCCCATTTGAAAAACATTGCTAATTAATATCAATTAAAACAAGCCTCTGGTTATGTTTTAAATACAAACGATCATCTCTGGCATATGGTTTAATGCTGTTGTCCAATGTACAGTTTTCTTTCTTTTTTCTTTACCTGTAGGCAGAAACAGCAAAATAAGTTCTTAAGTAGAACGAGCTACAAAACATAAGGTGATGCTGACGTTGATAGTAAACATTAAGCTACTTTGATACTTTTTTTCATGTTATTATTTCCGACATACAATATTTATTCTGAATTATTCAATATAAAAATCATATTTCTGAATTGTACGTGAATATTACACTGTCAGAGCCTAATAAGTGTTTAGGTATTATTCACACACACCATAGGCTACAAATATGATATTACAATAAACATTTTGGACAGGAACAGAAGGTCACGGCTCACAGCCAATTTTTCTACAGCGTAACTAATTAATATTCATGAATCAATCATTTGCTATAGTCGAACAGATTTGTAAATGTATCCCATGTGAAGATATGCTTGAGTTGTTTGGCCTTGTAGACTTATCACATCAATTTACCACTGGCATAATGCCATGCCATTCATAACAAACTAGCTAGTTAACTGAAAGGGTGATTACCTTTCAAAACAGTAGCCTACACTGGTTTAGTCACATATTGATACCATGTAGCTGACTGACTCCCATATTCATTGTATTTAAATGAGTACACATTCAGACATTGTCGCATTGTTTTCGCGTACTAATACTCTTGTAGTAGAATTAATATCTTTAGGCCTGCCTGACAGGTTCCACAGAGTCGTTCACAGGCTCCAAGTGCAGGTGTTCAAAGTAATGAAGATCTTGTTTATCGACAGGATGATTTCGATGGCTGTTTCCATTGATTGTAGATGAATATCAACGTCGTTCACCGATGTTTTCGCGTCACGGTTCAACTGACAGAAAACCTGCTGCAAACAGTCTTGTGCTTTCGCTGACTGAATGGCTAACTGATTCAGACTATCGAATGAAGCGATTCACACAAAATAAATGACTCAGTAGATTGATTTATGGACCCTTTTCACAAGCCTGTGATGACGCGTTTTAACGGTCATCATCATCATAAATCCTTTAAACTTTGTTATATTTTGATTTTTAAAAATATGTATGTGCATTTATAACACTAGATTTTGTATTATACCACCTTTTCATCAAGTTACAAAAAACTACTTAACGCTATGCAAGAGTGTTTCTGGACGGTAAATTTGACATTGTTCTCTCTTCTGACTGCCGATATCAGTTCCTCTCAATTTTTTTCCTTTGATTGAAAGTCGTGAAAACACTATCGCGTAGTTTTTCTTTTGCTATTTGAGCAAATGTGAATGCAAAAAATATATTTGTGGTACTCATTCCATTCACCATTCACTGCTCTCGGATTTTATCCAACTATGACGATTTCCGCTATGAGAAACCCGGAAATGGTCCATTGTTCTGATTCTTAACAACTGATAAAAAATAAAACGAAACAAACAAACAAATAAATAAGTAAATAAATAATAAATAACAGAAACGCGACGTGATCGCTGAAAAAAAAAACAGCATAAACCAGCTAAGGACCATCTTAAACCAGCATCAAAACATACCTACCAACATATGCTGCTTTTTTCACCACGGCTTGCAATTGTGACTTTTTTATTACGCCTCAGAATAAAAAAATAATAACAGTAATTGTGACTTTTTATCTGACTTTTTTCTTGCAATTGCAAGTTTATGTCTCACAATTCAGGTGTGTGTTTTACAATTCAAAATTGTGAGATATTCTCCATCTATTTGTCAATCTTAGATACCCATTTTTTTTTATTAGCTATATACCACCAATTTATCAGACAGCACATAACCTTTGACTAAAAATAACAGAAAGATGAATTAGATTTAATTAGTGCCGTGGGTGATGATGTAAAGATCTCTTGTTGCCAGATTCTCAAACTATGCCAAATTATAGCTAAACAGAAGTTCAAGAAAGGTGTGGGGAACCCTAGCACTCCTATCTGTACAGTTCAGCAACTTTCTCTGAAATCTTCTGCAGTAGTTGTTGAGGAAATAACTAACAACATCCTGCATGGTTTCTGTTCTCTCTCTTTCTATACCTTTCTATATCTCCCTCAGGCTTTCTTATTCACTTTCCCATCCTCTCACTCTCTGTCTCTCAAAAACACACACACACACACAGCTATCCTCTATATAACTGTGAGACTTCAGCATTGCTCTTAGTTTCGAAGTTCAGCTGGTGCATGCCAGAAAACGCTCAATAAAATGTGGATCTTTGTATTCTATCTATCTATCTAAGATACCCAATTCTTTTTTTATTATAGGCTACAACCCTAATTTATCAGAAAGCACATAACCTTTGAATGAAAATAATTGAAAGATGAATTAGATTTAATCAGTGCCGTAGGTGATAATGTAAAGATATTCATCTAAATGCTCCTTTCTACAATAGACTCAAATCACCTCTGGTTTTTAATGAGAGCTGTGATCCGTGCTCTTTCATAGTAATACATTTGTGAGTCTGCTTCAAATGTAGAGATTAAAATCACCACTCGTGTTTCACATGGACCCATCCATATGGACTGTGAAGGGTGAAGTGGTTGTTCTAGAAGCAGTCAAGCAGTGTAATTAAGGATTACACCTTCACAAGTGGGGCTCCATAACAGCCTATTAAATGTACGTACTGTATGGCTCAGGATAAGGATTTCCAATGTTTTTCTTTCATATCCTTTTGTCTTTTTTTCACCTTCTAACATCTACTGACAAAGCAGGTCACAGAAAGAAAGAAAATGTCTTATGCTTTGATATATACCTGCAAAGTTTCTCAAAGGCAGTAGCTGCTGGACTTTTTAGGTGCTTAAAGAATGTATGAAATACCACCAAGTATCTTGAATAATTTATCCTCTCTTTTTTCTTCATTTTTTTTATTGTTTACCTTCATATTACCTTTATTCTTCAGGGAAATGAGTTCTTGTGTTTTGTGTACATTGTTGCTATACTTTGGCATCAAAAATTTACCACAATACAATAACATTGATGATTTTTTTTTTTTTTTTTTTTTTTTTTTTTTTACATGACCCAGCAACAATGTGCTTTGATCAAGGTAATAAACCAGAAAGTTATGATGCATGAGATTCATTAAACATGCTTTATAAGTACTTTTCACAGATCAAAGATCACACATCACACACTTTATATGTCTATATATATTGCAGAGTTTATTACATTTTAATGTAGTTTGAGAATAATAGAACTTTTGTGGGCGCTGCTGCGCAAAATGCACTTTTGTTGAACCCAACACATTGACATTGAATTATTAAATCTATTTACAGCTTTAGTTTCATTTCAACAGTCTACTGAGGCTGTTTTTTGTTGGCTAAGGAACCGATACCAAGATACCAGAGGCTGGTATCGGACCGAAGCCAAAATTTTGATATTGATCCAACTCTGATGTGAACATTTTACTCTTCCCAAGTTCCCTTTAATTTTGCACAACTGTGGTTTCGAAGTGCCAAGTTGCATTTGTTACATAAGTTCTGTTTATTTTTTTGTAAAAAATGAAAAAGCTGCTGGTCTTCATGCCACAACAAACTCGATGGGACGATTTCACCAACTATACTCCAAATATGTCTAAAAAAGAGCTTTTTCCAGGTCCCCTGGGCTCCCAGAACCTCCTCTGACCTACTGTTGCGTTGCTAATGGATTCTGTGTATATGGTCACTCATCATTTCTGTATCATTTGAGCCAAAATGCCATGACACTAATATACCTCCCGTCTCTGGAGCTTTAATTACTCCCTGCGAGCTGAGAGGAATGAAAGCAACATCCTGTGGAGAAACCTGCTTCACCTGCTGTTAATGCAAAACAGTACAATGAACAGTTCATAAATACAGAGCTTTACAGTAGATAGCTGTGACAAAGACAAACATGGAGGAGGAACTATAAAGCTCAAAGTATTTCTGAATTCTAAAGGTACAGTGTGGAATTTCTGCACCAACCACAAATGTGAAACTATAATGTTGTTTTTGTTGTTGTTTTTCCAAACAGGTTTTCCAAACATTCTTCTATTCCTGTCCCTTTTGGAATGATGATGATGATGATGATGATGATGATGATGATTATGTTGTTGTTGTTGTTCAGTACTCTAAATTCATGTGGTTTCTGGGTAAAGCTTTCAAAAAACAAACAAACAAAAAAACTGTTAACTTAAACTGCCAAAAGTAAACAGAATAGTATAGTTTATATGTAGTTTATATGTAAACTACTGTTCAAACTTTTGGGTCAATATAATTTATTTGATCAAAAATACAGTAAAAAAAAAAAAAAAAAAAATAGTAATATTGTTACAATTCAAAGCAGTTTTTTTTTTTATTTTAATGTATTTTAAAATGTGATCTATTCTTGTGATAGCAAAGCAGAATTTTCTGCAAAACTATTTCCACCACTGAATAAAAAATAAACAAATTTATTTAGTTATTGCGACTTTTTATCTTTGCGACTTTTTATTCTTTGTTTTTTAAGAATTGCATGATACATACTGCATTTCTGACTTTTTACCTCAGAATTGTGAGATATAAAGTCAAAACTGCAAACTATAAACTTGCAATTCTGAGAAATGAAGTCAGAATTGCGTGATATAAACACGCAATTTCAAGTTATAGGCCTAAAGTCAGAATTGTGAGATATAAAGTCACAGTCCTGACATTCTTCTCAAAATTGCATAACATAAATGCACAATTGCGGGAAATAAAGTCTTTTTTTTTCTTGCAAATGCGAGTTTGCACTGTATCTCAGAATTCTGACTTGTTTTCCTCACAACTTTTATTCTCAGAATTGTGAGACATAAACTTGCAATTATGAGTAAAAAAGTCTAATTTTGATCTGATATGATCTGATATGATATGATATGATATGATATGACTGACTTATATGTTCTCAGAATTGGGAGTTTAAAATGTTGTCATTTTTTAAGAAATTCAAACAATAAATACCATTTTGTATTTATCAGAATTGTGAGATAAAAATTCACAATTACCTTTTTATTTTTTATTCAGTGGTATAAATGGACTTCCATAAAAATGAGCTGGGAAAGCCATCGAATTCCAGTAAATGCTAGATAATAATTCTAATGATATAGAGTTGGTGTTACTATTTTGTTTGAACTGGTGAATGCAGTTTACTATATAGGGACAGTTATATACAAGAATTCTTTTTTTTTTAATATTTAGCTTACAGATCTCAATTTAAATGCTTCAGTTTGTTTATATATATATATATATATTAATATTTTAATTTATGTTATATTACACTAAAAAAAGTTGTTTCAAAAAGTAAGTGTTCGTGCTGCCTTAAAATTTTACATTTAGTTAACGTGAAATTTTATGTTGTACTATGTGATATTTGAGTTGAGTAAACTTAACATTTTAAGGCAGCACAAACACTTACTTTTTTAAGTTGAAACAACTTTTTTTTTTTTTTTTTTTCTTACAGTGCATAAACCTGATAAATATTTGATTCACTTTTTTGTTTGTGGCCAAAATGTTCGCCCATTACAGAAAAGATTGCTCAGCAAGAAAAAATTAGTCACCTTGTTCTTTTGTTGATTATTTGACATCAGTCAGTTAATTGAATGAGTACTGAGTTGTGTACTTCATAATTAGTCCATCCATTTAAACCAGTTTGGCGCATTTAGGCTAATTTACACACATTACGAACATCATAGGTGGCCTTTATACCACTGACAGCATGATCAGCTTATCATAGGGCGAAAGAGGCCTTCTCTTGATTACTTTGTGAAAGCACCTGGGTCCAGAGAGAAACACTTTTAAAACTCCAAAAATGACTCACTGTAGCTAAAAGTGTATTTCCGGTTCCCCCAGATTTCAGCTGATGCTGCGAGCTGTCAACGGACACATTATCTAGCTCCAGAAACCCTTTCATACATGACTCACCCTTGTGAGCACCACGCTAGTCCAAAATCTGAACTCTGATTTGATTAAAAAATCCAATCAAGACAATATTTCATCTCCACTCCATCAAATAACGCCAAAGTCATTGTAGCCATCGATATTTCATTTGTTTTCGGTGGGATCCCTCAAGTGGTTTTCCCCACACAGATGTCTATGACTGTGCTGTTTAATTGAATCACTCTCTATCTCTGGCGGTGGATTAACAGTGGGTGTACCGCCCATGCACACCTATTCTCAGTATCCCCATCGGTCCCACCTTTTCCCTCTAAAGCGATCACACAGTTCCTTGTCATTCTTTATTGGATTTTTTAAATCCCCTACATGCAATTACTACTGGAGGTGACCAGAGCAGTAGGTGGCTTACAGACAGAGGGGCTCATACATTAATGGTTTCATCTCATACTTGATCCTAGTGGGACATTTAAGCTGATCTACTACCATCTTCCTGATTTCAGCACTATCCCAAGTGAAATCTTAAGGCAAGTTTTGGTTTAACCAAAAACACTCAAAAGTTTTCAAATAATTCGTAGTTCAATGAATAATATTTTTATTCAGTTATATTTCTGTGGAGTTATATTTTATTATATTTGGAGTTATATTATGTATGGAATTATATTTTCAGTTGCATCTTCGCATAAATGAGGATACTATGCATACATTATTAATGTAGTTTCAACACAAATGAATCTATTTATTATAATAATATATGAACAATATTTTTTTTTTCAGTTTTTATCAGTTTCACGCCAACAAGATTAATTCATTATTATATTAAAAACACATTTAGTCAATAATATTTTTGTATTATAATGATTAATATTAATGTTCATATTGTAATCATTTTTGTTTTATTTTAGCAAAATAAATGGATAGTTCCAACACAAATGGATTAATTTACTGTTATATAAATATATTTTTGTAATTCTGTAAATACCATTCTTATAATAATAAATATATATAGGACATAACAATACAGAAAATATAACAGGATGATACATTCCTAAGTAAATAAATAAATAAAATATGATGTAAAAAAAAAAAAAAAAAAAAAGACCATAAAAATTATGCTTATGTAAGATAAGTTAATTAACATTCTTGTCATACTTTATTGGGGTTTTTTTTATTATTTTATTAAAAATACATTTAGTTAAATTGTCAATAAAATGCTTATATTATAATAATATTAATGCTCATATTGTATTTAATTTTTACAAAATTAAATGGATAGTTCCAACACAAATGGATATTAAATATATTATTAAATTATGTACTATTCTTATATTATAATAATTATTTTAATGTTAATACAGCAATAATTTGTTTTACTTTTACAAAATGCACAGTTCCAACACAAATTGACCAACTTATTGCATTTTATATAAATCTTATAGCTATTAATTTTAGTATTAGTTAAATGTTGTAAATAAAATTCTTATATTATAATGATTATTATTCATGTTAGTACTGTAATTACAAAATTGTTTGATTTAATGGTTTATTATTCCATTGATTAATTTACAGTTCCAACAAAAAATGACTAATTTATTATTAATTGAATTCTAGAATATTTTAAATATTAATCTTACTATTAAAAGCGTAATTATTCTGACAAATTTAAATGGTAAAAAAATGTAAAAGTTATATTGCATTAGCTCATTTAAACTGGGCAAACACTGCTTTTTTGTTTGTTTTGTTTTCTTTTTTTGAGTGGAAAGCATTTAGCAGGTGGGCCAAAGATTTTGGTCCATTCTGGTCGAACTTCACGGCAGGAGTTTGGCTGGTTTGCAATGCCAGCTGGTGCATTTACAGGTTGATCCCCTGCCATCATTTACTTCAAAGTTCTTTCTCTTCCTGTACCTCTCTTACTGTCTGTCTTCTGCAGTCTTTCTTTCTTCTCCTTCTTTCTCTGTCTGTCTATCAGTCTCTCTCTCTTTCTCTTTCTATTTCTCTGCACATCTCTTAACATATGGCGGGAGACCAGGAATAGTCCTGACCTACTTGCAGCTTTGCAGCTCACCACCAACTCCTGACTCGTTCCTCTTCCCGGTTCTGATCCGGATGCGGCACTCTCCCAAACTTTACACACTAAATCTTACTGACATCTTTCGACCTGCACTCATTTTTCATAGTGCGCAGTTAAGGCATTTGTTTGAAACACTCTGCTTCCTTATATTATTATCAGGCCTGGCTTATGAAACAATTGCATTGTTGCGATGCAAATAAAAAATTGAACTCTCAGCTCTTTCAAACTGTAAGAAGCTTCCATAGATGCGAATGCAGGAATCTACTATTGTATCAAATGAAAGTGATTAAATAGCTTCTGCAGTTTTTTTTCTTCTTCTGCTAATTTCATTTTAGTTCCTCTGGCCCACTCGCTTTATATGGCTGGTTATTTTTTCAGATGTCGATCGAAGAGTCTTAGCTTGAGTTTTGGCGCACTGATTGACATCTAAAGGCCGAGGTTAGGTTGGATTTATAGTTATAAGTGGAAATAATCCATTCTCTCCCCTCTCCAAACCTGAGCCATTTGTATACATGAAGGTCACACTATCGATGGATGCCATTAAAAAACAGGCAAAGCAAGGTGAGGCACTTTTAGATCAATATGTTAACAATCTAAATCCTGAACAGCAGCAGCCATTTAGAGACAAGCTTTTCATTCCTAAAGCCATCAGGCTGTGGACCTTTTCAAATCTGATTTCCAAAGCTTTTTCAAAAAGTTGATATCAAATTAGTTTGTGGCATTTGTCAACTTGTTAAAGTATTTTTATTAAGTTTTATAACAATAATAATAGTAATAATTATTATTATTATGCAGACTGTATTCCCCATAAATATTTCAATTATTTTTTTATTGTTAGAAATTGGACAATATTAGTTTGTGGCATTTGTCAGTTTGTTAAACTGTTTTTTATTAAGTTCATTATTATTGTTATTGCTT
The DNA here is from genome assembly GCF_022985175.1 of Labeo rohita. NCBI lineage: Eukaryota > Metazoa > Chordata > Actinopteri > Cypriniformes > Cyprinidae > Labeo > Labeo rohita. The sequence continues at coordinate 4,683,869 of NC_066879.1, forward strand.
TACCAATTGTGTTCCCTAAAAATATTTTATTTTTTAATCATAGAAATTCATAGCAGATAATATAATATTTATTCTTTGAGAAAAAAAAACAAAAAAACAGAAAGTAAATTATGTATATATATAGGAAAAACTAATTTTATAATGGAAACTCATGTTTTTGTTAAAGGGGTCATCGGATGCCCATTGATATGATTCTTTAGGGTTTTAATGAAAAGTCTATAATATACTTTGGTTAAAAATTCTCAATGGTTGTGTAAAACAACACCTGTTTTACCTTGTCAAAATGAGCAATAATCATCCTGTTCTGATGGATTGTTCCTTTAAATGCAAATGAGCTGTCCTCGCCCCGCCCCTCTCTTCTCTCTTATTTGGGTGAATACAGCATAGTTTACAATATTACAAACATTTAAACTCGTTTAACAATTTTAGACATAAAAAATGTAAAATTTAAAAGTACCATGTTAATTTTAGTGTATTCAGCCATTCCTGTAATTGCTTTTTACTGAAATAGCGCTAATTCTTGTGCTGGTGTGTCGCTGAAATCTGAGCCGGTGGAGGGCTGCTGTTTGCGGGGGTAACTGTGAACTTTAGACCGCAGCCTTGCATTTCACTCATAGCTGAAAGAAGCCATAACTGACTCCAAAACCTGCCCATAAACAAACTATACTGACATTAGAAAACATATTTTAACATCAAATTTAAAGTAAACTTAGTACTATAACAAATAAAACTCAGTTAATTTTATGCAAGGCAAAAGGCGTTTCCATCATGCAAAGTGATACAGCTGACTGACATCTCATCTTTATGTTTCGTTGCACGAAACAATTTACAGCACAGTGAAATAAAATGAAAAATGAAATGAAATAAAATGTATACAGACATTTATTTCACTAAAGAAGTGCACCAAATCAGCTGCGCTGAGTCTCTTAATGTAGAAGACTCAAAAAGCTTGCGCTCTGACTGTAACTCAGCAGCTGGGTTGTTTCGTCAGAGACAGGCTCAACCCAACTGTTGGGTAGAAAAAAAATGACCCAGCATTTAAAATGACGCAGCAACTTACAGTTGCCCAGCACCTAGGTAAAAAATATAAAAATATTAAAAATAACCCAATAAAATGAGCCACCGGGTCGACCCCAGCATTTGGGTTAAAAAAATAACCCAGCATTTTTTAGAATGTATAGAAAACATAACAGGAATTTCTAGTCACTTAAAATTAATCAGAATATAATTTCGAAAATCACCATAAAAATAGCCATATTATCTTATGTAAGACAGATGTTAATTAAAATTAAATAAATAATGAACATTTTTCAATAAATAAAATAAATCATTAAACTTATGTTTGTTTTATGAATTATTTTTTGCAACATTTAAGTGACATTTAGGGATCTGCCTGAATCCAAATATCATGTTCAGAAAGGAAGTGACCTGTACTATGGAACATAAACGGGAATAAATACAAGATGGGAGGAAAATATATATTGAAGTGCTTTCTCATGCAATTGTTGTATTGTTGGGTAATTACACGGTATATAAATTGCGGGCATCAGTGAGCTGCTATTAATATGCGGGGCATAGAAATCACTTTTAAATGCTCGTTCGCTTTTTACTTTCATTTTCAAAATTCGTAATCACACATAGGCTATTCTGTGTTTACTGAGGAGTGGCAGAACTTACAACATATTTTACAAGATTAGATATTTGTCAGTGGTGCTCAGGATCTGCAAATCATTCACCATCGTCCTATCAGTCATCTCTGCTTACTCTGTTTGTTGAAATGTATGTACTGCAATGTACTGTAACAGGCTATCACTATCAAGCAGCTAACCATGTCCTTTTAGTGGCTTCGTAGAACGTGTTAGCTATTCGTGCCTTTCTGAATATTCGGGCACATCTCTACGGTATGGTTAGAGTCCTTCCTGTTTGAGATGAAGACATAAAAGAGTTTTTTTGTCTCTGTTATTTGTTTAATCAGATTCTCTTTAAAAAAAAAACTACAATTCTGGTTGCTGTTTGTAAACTTGCAAGCATCCCTGTCAAGTGCACACTTTAAGGTTACAGGCTTCTTGGGAGCCACCAATAAGACTGAAAGAGTGTGCCATGTTGATGTAAAACCTCTCATGTAGTGGCTTCAGAAGTGATAAGCTTCAGTGTTTATTTTCCCAGACGCTGCGTGAGGTAAAATTGACTTTTGCTATCTCAGCGAATAGCAATTATCTGAGGCGCCAGAAGCTTCTGCGCAGTGAAGACTAATTAGTTTCATTAACCTGCGTCAAAGATAAAAAACAATTGCCATAATGTAATTGAATGCTAGTTGCACCTCTCTTTCCTCCTCTCTTTTTCTCTTTCTCTATGTTGTCTCGGCCTGATTTCCTTCATGTTCTCATTTGACCTGTTAGAACATTTCAATTTGAATGTAGAAGAACAATACCTCAGTCAACAGAGATGTTGACTCTTGTCTCCAGTAACTGGATGAATGTATTATGTACCATTATGTGCTATTGTGTTCATGTAGATGATTGCTTGTTATGTATGTTTTGTTAGAAAAACATACAAATGTGCAATGCACTCATTGCCTTGCACTTAAAGGACCATGCATTTGATTTAAATGAAGGACTGAGGCTTTTACGTATTCAGCCCCAAAATTGAAATTTGCATTCAAAATGTCATAATCAATTTTGTATGACATGCATTGCTGGTAAATGGCAAAATGGCATTTTTTTTTTGATGAACTATTCTATTAATATATGTGATTAATAACTCAGAGGCATGTTCTAGATGTGAGAGGCAACATTGTAATACAACATCAACACCTGAACATCTACAAAAAAGTTAGATGAGTGAAGGTTCACGGGTGCACAATTAATATGTGTGAATCTCTAGAGATGAAGATCTGTCCTCATCTTCTTTATAGGTGGCAAAATGTGTGTGTGGCTTTCCCTGGTGGCCCTCTTGTGTGAGAGCATTTGGTCTTTTATTGGGAATAAAGGAGAGATGACATTTGTAAGGGCTTGTTTGGTCTTGCGTACACAATGGCACAAACACCAGAGCCAAATCTCACAGCGGGGTTTCTCAGCTCTCTCTCCATGTGAGAAGACATTGGACTTCTTGTTTTGACCTTTTGACGTGGTGAATCAATAGAATGCATTCAAACTCATCTCAGCTGGATCTTGGGGTTTTTCACAGACTGAGGAATGTGGCAGAAATACAGCATATCTAAGCCAATATTTGTCTGTAAAGACACTTTTTTCTGAATGTGTGTGTATATAGACTACCAGTCAAAAGTTTTGAACAGTAAGATTTTTAATGTTTTTAAAGACGTTTCTTCTGCTCACCAAGCCTGCATTTATTTGATCCAACGTATAGCAAAAACTGTAAAATTGTGAAATATTTTTACTATTTAAAATAACTGCTTTCTATTTGAATATATTTTAAAATTTTATTTATTCCTGTGATCAAATCTACATTTTCAACATCATTACTGTTACATGATCCTTCAGAAATCATTCTAATATGCTGATTTGCTGTTCAAGAAACTTTTTTTTAATATTATTATTATCAATATTTAAAACAGTTGAGTACAATTTTTTATAAGGACACTTTGAAGGCATTTATAATGTTACAAAAGATTTCTATTTCAGATAAATGCTGTTCTTCTGAACTTTGTATTCATCAAAGAAACATGAAAAAAAAACTTAGCAGTTTTCAACATAATAATAATAATAAATGTTTTCTGAGCAGCAAATCAGAATATAAGAATGATTTCTGAAGGATCATGTGACTGGAGTGATGATGCTAAAAATTCAGCTTTGAAATCACAGGAATAAATAAAATTTTAAAATATATTCAAATAGAAAACTGCTTCAGTAAAACAGTAATAATATTTCAAAATGTTACTGTTTTTGCTGTACTTTGGATCAAATAAATGCAGGCTTGGTGAGCAGAAGAGACTTCTTTTTTTTTAAAAAAAAACATTAAAAATCTTTTATTAAAAATTTTTTGATTGGTAGTGTATATTTTGAATGGGTACATACAGTTTAAAAGTTGGGTGTAAGAAATAAATATTTTTATTCACATTATAAATGATAAAAAGTAACAAATGCATTTAAAGGTACAGTATGTAAGATTTTTTATTAAAGGGGTCATCGGATGCAAAGTTCACTTTTACATGTTGTTTAAATATTAATATGTGTTGGCAGTGTATGAACAAATCTAATGATAAAAATCCCATGCAGTGGTTTTTAAGTAATCTGTGAAAATAATATCCCCTTTTTCAAATCGAGCCATTCTCAGATGCCTGTCGTTGTTCCATCACACCGACAGAGGCCGCTCCCACAGTAGTTGATTGACATGAGCATCTTACCTCAGATCAGCTGTAACAGTCCAACCTCCACTGTTTCGATGCCGGAGCAAGGATGTAAGTTAGACAAGAATATCACCGATTGAGCGATTGAGGTGTTGTGTTGCTGATGTAATAATGAACATAGTGGTCGTCATTTACTCCCGACATCTGAGCCGCTGAAGATGCAGTGGATTACGTTTGTTTGTGCAAATCATTCGTGATCCAGCTTTACCTACAGCAGAAGTGAGTATAAGGGGTTTTTTATGAATCTCTTCAATCACCTTTCCTAATAATGTGCTAGTTAGCATGTTTTGCGGCTAAATGCGCTAAATGTGGCTAAAGTAAACAATCTCTCAGAGCAGCTCCACAGAGAGAAGAGAGGGGCGGGGCGAGCAGAGCTCATTTGCATTTAAAGGAACAATCCCTCAGAATGGGATGATTTGCAGAGCTCATTTTGACAAGATAAAAAGAGTGTTGTTTTACACAACCAACCAAAGTATATTATAGACTTTTCATTAAGACCCTAAAGAATCATATCAACTTGTGGAAAATGGGCATCCGATGACCCCTTTAAGATGTCCAAAAAAACAAAAGAACAGTGTTATATATTTTGCTGACTTGTGTACTTACATTATCCCAAATGTTTCCAAGAATGTTTAAATCCAGTGAAATAAGCCAATTTAACTAGTGGTTTATCCTTTCCCTAGTAAAAAAGTAATAGATTCTATTTCTATTCTATATAATCTATATAATCTATAATCTATTAACATGATTAATTACATATTGCTTGAGATTTACTGATATAAAAAGTGTAATTAAACTTAATTTGGAGTGCTATACATGTGCACAATGCACATTTCTTAGTATCGAACTGTGCCTTTATTTCTTTTTTTTTGAATATGCGCCCTCTAGGAGTGAAAATTACATGCTGAATTACATATGCATTTAATTTAATTATCTATGGCTAACCATTATATTGCCATCAGCCATTCAGTACCATCAATGACCATATATCCATAACCGTACAGTATCACATCGCTACATTTAACACCATTAATTTGACTGATGTAATATCATTAACAGTACACAAGCTTTAAGAAATTCACAGCAAATACTGATTTCTCAATGTAAGTAGGAGAATCTGAACAGCTCTGAGGTCTCATCTACATCAATCTCTGTTAGCGGCTGCTTTACGTAGCAGAGCTGGTAGTTGTAGTATGTCATACTGACAATATAGTTTGGACTAAATGCTGCCAAGGTGATGTCGACTTCCAGATTCTTGATATTTTCAAAAAAAGTCAGGATTTTAGGCCAACATGGACAGAAAATAGATATGATAACCTAAAATGATCCAGCCTATTTAAACAGAATGAAGTCAGCCAATGCAAAACTATCTCATTTTAGCCCTGCAATTCCTGTTATCCAGTATCTGTCAGCAAAATATAAAGCCGCGGGGCTTGATGTGAATCATATTTGGTTTGAGCTTTGTGAGAGAAGAAGGTCTCACTGTAAGATATGATTTAATCTGTTCCAGAGAAATCATGTCGTGATACCGTATGTGCTGTTATAGTTATGAACCCCCTTTATATGTTGCAGCACTGCATCACAAATCTGAAGATGGATGACCAGTGATATTAAGCTTCCTTTATCACACAACATTTCGGATGTGCCGTAAATCATGCCGGAGATCCTATTAGCTTTTTTTTCCCAACCAGTCGACAGTGGTCAAGCAATAAGTCTGCTTAGCAACATGGCAAGCTATCCACATGAAAGAGCAGAGAGATGAAATGGTGTTCACATAAAGTGTGTGTCAGAGTATTCTGCACTAACCAGGTAAAATGTGTGTGTGACGTGTGTATTGATGGCTTTGTTTGGCAGAGCATGTCAGGTGGTTGATTGCAGGATGAAAGCTTTTTTAGAAATGCAGATTCTGGTCATTCCATCTGTATGTAGGAGGCACAAACCCACACTACATAAATAGGTCCTCTTGTTTGGCAAAGCAAACTGTGTTATATTTGATTTTGTGGGAGTGGAATAGCCACAGTGTGGTTATTCTCTCCCCCCTCTTTCTGTCCCATCCAGAGTTCAAAATTAACACTCACAAATAAAGTAAGTAAAAGTGGTGAGTAAGTAAAATTAAGTTGTAAAGTCTCAGCTCTCAAAGGCTGCAATTTCGGCTTTAAAATTACCCCATGATTTACTCACCCTCAAGACAAACTAGGTGTATATGACTTTCTTCTTTAAGACGAATATAGTTGGAGTTATGTTAAAAAATGTTCTGGCTCTTCCAGGCTTTATAATGGCAGTGAATGGCTGTTGAGATTTTGAAGTCCAAAGTGCTTCTATCCATCATAAAATGTACTCCACACAACTCTGGTGGATTTATAAAGGGCTACTGTAGCGAATTATGCATTTATGGCATGACGAACACAGAAGCGAGGATTTGTAAAGAAAAATGTCAGAGGATTTCGGTATAAGCCAAGAGGAGACTGGTTTTCCTGTGCTGTAAACAAAAATGGGTTTTCTTGAGACTAGCGTACTCTCACTGGAGCTTACGCTATGCCTACATCCTACATTATTGACTGGAACACCACTCTAGTGAACGCACGTACGATAGTTAGCAGATGCTACAGAAATGATGATTTATTAATTTTTAAATAAGGCTATTTTTTCTTAGACAAATGCATTGATTCACTTCAGAAGGCCTTTATTAACCCCTGGAGCAGTGTGGAGCACTTTTTAGGATGGATGGATGCACTTGATTGGATTTTAAAATCTCAACAGCCATTCACTGGCATTATAAAGCTTGGATGAGCAAGGATATTTTTTAATGTAACTCTGATTGTATTCATCTGAAAAAAAAAAAAAAACTCATATACACTTATGATGGCTTGAGGGTGAGTAAAACATGGGGTAATTTTAATTTTGGGGTGAACTATCCCTTTAAGTGTTCATTTAATTTAAACATTTTGTGCATCTCATTAGCTATATATAAGTGACAAGCCAGACTGATCCCATTACAGCCAGTGTCTACACTGGGTTTAGCTGGTTAGCATGGTCCCATTAGCCTTTACTGGTACACCATCTGCCTCCAAAAAGCATCTTTCTGCATTGACATCTGTTAAAAAGCACCCACACGGAAATGTAATATATAAGCCCTATAAACACCATATATATTACCCATAAGCTGATGTATAATTTTCACATGTGTACATTCTTTGGGTAGATGCAGATATAAGTACAGTATATAACATATATAAAACCCCTATATTAAAATATTATATATGCAACTTATTTAAAACAATATATATATATTTATATATATATATATAAACCTTTTTTGGAACAATGTTTTTGTAATACATATTTAAATATATGTCTATCGTTTATGTTTAGATAATATCAACATATATTGATGTGTTTTAGGATGATATACACATATAAAAATGTATTACACATACAAAACCATACATATTTTTATGGGCTAAAACTTGTTCCAATTTCTAATGTTTCATATATGTTTTTATTTCATATGACATTTCATACATGGAAATTTAATATATGTACATATATTACATTTGCGTATGGGTTGCCATGTTTTGCCACCAGATACTGTTCTCCAGGTTTATTATTGACCTCCTCAGATTTGTCAATAAACAGCAATTTAATTTCCATTGAGCTGTAGAGAGCTCTGACTCTTAGTAAACTGAAAACAGTTCATCTCACACACACAGTATAGCAGCTAACATGTAACATTTATGTTTTTTTTTTTTTTCATTTAAATATTATTAACAATAACCTTTCTTGTCTAAAGTAAATGCAAACTGAGTTTCAGTTACACTAAAGTAAAACACGACTGACCTTCCTTTTTCACATTTATCTCAAATTTCTCACTCTTGGTTTTCTCAAATAATATCTAGTGAATTGAAGAGATAGTTCACCTGAAAATTATAATTTTATCTTCATTTTGTCACCCTCAGGTTGTTCCAAACCTGTATGAATTTATTTCTGTTGCTGAACACAGTGGTCCCTATTAGCCTGTTTCCGTCACTAAATAAAAAATAAAAAAGGGTAATTGCGATTTTTTTTTTCTCAGAATTGTAAGATATAAACTGTGTGAGATTTTAACCTGGAAATCTTACTTTTTTCTCAGAATTGCGAGATTTAAACTTGCAAATCTTACTTTTTTCTCAGAATTGTGTGATATTAACTCATAGTTGCAAGTTATAAAGTCAGAATTGCGAGACAAACTTGTAATTCTGAGAAATAAAGTCAGTTTTTTCTCAAAATTGTGAGTTTATACCACACAGTTGCGAGTTAAGTCAGAATTGTGAGATATAAATTTGCAATTCTGAGAAAATATAATTTTTCCCCTCAAAACTGGACTTCATAACTCACAATTGCAGTTTATATCTTACAGTTTTGAGGAAAATAGTCAGAATTGCATGAAAAAGTCAGAATTGTGGGATATAAACGTTTTGAATTTTTCTTGCAATTGTGATTTTTTTCTTAGAATTGTGATTTTACATCTTGCAATTCTTACTTTATACCATGCAATTGTGAGTTATTGTGTCAGAATTGTGATATAAACTCGTAATTATGAGAAAAAAAATGTTCCCCCTTAAAAGTGGACTTTGTAACTCACAACTGCGAACTTAATCTTACAATTCTGAGAAAAAAGTCAGAACTGCATGAAAAAAGTCAGAATTATGAGATACAAACTTTAGACAGAAATGTAAGTTTATATCTCACAATGCTGACTTTATAACTTGTAATTGCAAGTTTATATCATGCAATTCAGAGAAAAAAGTCAGAATTGCAAGATACAAACTTGCATTTGTGAGAAAAAAGTCAGAATTGTGAATTTTATCTCACAATTTGGAGTTTATTTCTCGCAATTGCGAGTTTATATCTCAAAATTCTGAGTTTGTATCACAAATCTGAGAATTCTGAGAGAAAAAGTTGCAATAATCTATTTTTTATTAAGTGGCAGTATTTGTTCCATACTATGGAAGTCAGTGGGGAACAGCAACTGTTCGTCTAAATATCTTCTTTTGTGTTAAAAACAAAATCATCATTCATACAGGTTTGAAACAACCTGAGGGCATGTAAATGATGACAGAATTGTCATTTTTGGGTGAACTTTCCCATTAAATCCATTGAAGAAGAAGCCTGCACACGCATGCAGATCACAAGAAAACCCTCGCAGCTCCGTGTCCCATCAAAGTCATCAATGTGGACCAGCTCTCGTCCTGCAAACAGCCTCCCTTTGATGTCGATACTGTAAGCAAGATAAAGGAGCTGCTTAGCTGAAATACAATAAAGACATTTTTACTCCGGAAGGATGGGATCAATGTGCCTCTCTAGGCGTGTTTTCCTGTAATGGGCATGCATAAATAACTTGAAGAAATAAGAAGTTAATCATAACGATTTCCCCCCGTCTTACACAACTTATGGATGCGTGACCAGGGTATTATGGGATGCCGCATAACGTCAGTTCTGGTGCTTTACGAGGCCGCTGTGAAAACGGCAAACGGATGAACGTCAGAAATGACTGGCTCTTCTGCCGACTAACATAGTGAAGAATAGTAGATAGAAAAGCTTCTGTGGATGTTCATGTGAGATAAGATGTTTGTTCAGACTTGGAAAAATGAAGAATATGGCTTGAGATGTTTTCACTGGCATAATTTGGTGGTTTTTGAAATAGTTTTGTGATGTTTTGGAGTCTTTTTATTCTAGAGCACCATTCAAAATTGTCTCTAATAGCTAATGTTTAGAAAGAAACATGAAAAATATGTTTTTGTTGAATGAAATGGCTTCCCACAATCCTCTTCAGTCTACCTGAAAATCTAAGTGTAGTTATCGTGAACATGCAAGCGAAGGGCTTTGTAAAGGTTCGGTCTGAGAGGAGATTTTTTATTTTTTTTTTACTTCTGTCTGCTTCTGTTTACACCCATCTCAACGAATTTCTCTCAGTCTTTAACGATTTGATGTTTCTTTTTGTCACCTTTCTAGAAATACACACAAAAGAGGAAGAAAAAGCGAAATATTTTAAACAAATATTCAGTGTTTCTTTGAAGTGTAAATGTGTTTTGCAGGCATCGTGAACGTGCGATCAGTCCCAGCGAACCTGCCTGTCAAAGAGCGTCAGTGTGTTGGTTTTCCTCAGTTCTTTCGAAACGGCGCTTTGCGCTGTTTTCCCTCTGTTGAGCGAACGACAAATTAAACCCAATTAAGCTCACAGCTGTTGCCTGGAGCATTGCGAGTTTGTCTGGTGTACTTTGTTCCTCATGACTTTGCCTCTGACAAGCTCATTGCCAGAGCTATAGTGTAGGTGTGCTGAGGACAATCGGGAATTATTAGTCATGAGAGAGAGATGACTAAGATGACTAGTATTGATTAACACAGGTTTTGCCGTATTTCTTTTTAATTACAAAATAATTAATCTGTGACATATGCAGATTAAATTTTGTACACAAGATTAATATCACACACACTTTGAGAAATGGACCCATTCACACAGTGTTATGAATGATAACATCTGCTTTTGTTAGAAAGCGTAAAATAAGTTGGGCCTCTTTTGTAGCATTTAGAATATTAGATTTGGCTTGTTGTCATACTTTAGTTTTAGATCATTTTTCCACTCACTCTCAGACTATTGGAAAACAAATTGGCAGTTTTTGGAACCATACCTTTAAGTCTTTTATTAAATAGCCTATTTAATGATTGGCTACCATAAGCATCCTTTGTATGCATACGCATATTATGTAAAGCATCTTTCTTAATTAAACTTTATTCAAATTATTTTGCAAGCAATGTTTAAATCTACTTAAATCATATTGTGTTAAAAATGAGTGTAATTTTTGGCAATTTTTTTTTTTTATTAATGACATATCTATGCATGATTATTTTATTACTAATTTATTAGCAATTTAACCAAAAAGACATTTAAACTATAATCTTTACAGCATTTCTATTGATTTAACTGAGGTAATATTTGCGGTTATTAATAATATATCTATGCATCACTATTTTATGGTAATATAAAATAAATGTAAATTTAAATATTTATTTAAAAACTGAATTTATTTTTTTTTTTACATTTACAGACTTTAAAGCATTTCTATTGATTTATTTGAGGTCATTTTTTTGTGGTAGTTAAATGTAAACTAACTAATTAACTAACTAAATAAAATTTTTGCATTAATGATATACTTATGCATGTTATTTTATCAATTTGTCAATTTTTTTCATTTACAGCCTTCAAAGCATTTCAACAGATTTTTTTATGGGAACTTTTTTTAAAATGTCAGCTAACTAACTAACTAATACTAAATAACTAAATAAATACTTTTTTTTTTTTTAAAGTGTAATTCTTTTTGCATAGATTATTTTTATTAACAATATATGTATGCATCACTGTTTTATTAATTGTAAACTATAATATTTTTTTGCAAAATATAGTATATATTTTTATAAAAGTGTCATTTTTTTTTTTAGTGTCATTTTTTTTTAAATTAATGTTATATGCATTACTATTTTATTTCAGTTTTAACTAACTAAATAAATAAATGCGTAAATAAAATATTTATGGTCTTATTTTTTTTTTTTTTTTTTTTTATATATATATATATATATATGTGTGTGTGTGTGTGTGTGTGTTAAAACCATTACAATTTTTGTACCTCAATTTCCATTAAATTTCTGGATGAACTGGAGAGGAGCAAGCAAATGGTGTTTTCCATATATCCTTTTTGAATACTCCTTTATAAATACGCACAATGAGATACATCTCGGACCTGAGGGACAAAGGGAAAAAGACAAAGAACACAGGTAAACAGTGTTTTCAGGCCCATCTGCAGAGACTCTCCTGGATTAAGGGGCCACCAGTGGCTACACACACGTCTGTGATCTTGGCTTCACAAGAGTGGAAAGACTGTTGGATGCTTGTTATAGTCACCCCTTACTGAGAGACACATGGACGTACACACACATAGATGTGTGCTCTGTCTTTATCTATGTGTTTAGAGAATATACAACACACACACACACACACTCACACACGCAATGACCCTCACTCCATTTAAGAGGCTGCACATACAAACATTATTTGATTAATCATACAACAAGATGAAAGCGAGTTTCGGAGAGAGGACGAGTGTGGAGCAGCCTATTAGACATATTGCTTTACATAAATCTCATCGAAATGGACAACACTCAACATCTCCATCAGTGACTCACAGCTACCCAAACCACACGCCGCCCATCGCGCTTTGATCTCGGCCGCTCACAATCCTTTCCATTCCCTTAGAGAAGCATTGTTTACTTGTCCAAGAAGCAATCATTAAAACCAAGGAAATGCAGGGCAGGGTTACCGACCGGTCATTTGGGGCACGTGCCCCGGCACATCCACCCCCTCCAAAAACAAAACACAACACCCCATGTTTTGGTCAATATAGTTCAAAAAAAGCCCACATTTGAAGTAGGGATGTTGAAATTCTAGCTTGTTATACGTCAGAGCACCAGCTCCTGCGTCAGCAGCACTACATGCATGCATCGTAGTATGTGGGTCATTGTTGAACAAAGTCATTATTTTTGTTTTCTTTGCCTTTCTCTTCGTTTAGGAGTCACCCTCGGCTCCTTCGCGGTCAAAAGTGCCGAAGCCTTGAAATGTAACTTTTTGTTTTTTCAGGAAAATCATTGCAAAATATTTTTGTTCAATAATATTTTTTGATTATTATTTAAAAATTTGAAGGGATTTTATGACAATATGCAATATTTATACAATTTTAATGAGCTACTTTTTCCAATTAGAATTAATATATATTTATTTACATAATTATTTTTAATTATTTTTCAATAAATGCAACATTTCACATTAAAACAAAGTGAACGCATTTAAAATCCATTTTTTTGAAGTGAGAATTGTGCCATTTGGTGTCATTAAAAAATAAAAACTTATGTAATGTCATGTAAGCTCCTGTATAGTACCTTATATACTTATTATATATGTATATAGGCTTTTGGATTACCATTGTTTTTTTGACATATTTTATTAGGTTTTGCTTTTAAGATGTACATTTAGACATTCTAAAAGACTACTTTTTGCCAAGGTTTAGATATTTTTGGTTAGATAAATATCAGGTTGCATTATGATTACAATAAAACATTAAATTTTGTCAAAAAGGGAACACATGGGAAGCATTACTGTTACTCATGTATAAGGAACATCTGCTAAAATAAGAGCAAAATCAAGTAAATTAAAGATAAAGAGGTAAAAAAAAATTCTAAATAACCATAAATAAATATTATTGTAACTATTAACATATAAACTGTAATTATTTTACAAGAAAATTGCTCTCCCCATCTCACATATTCTCAAAATTTGCTCTGCTGCAGTCTTACCAGTTAATTTCTGAGTGTGTGTGTCTGTGAGAGAGACTCTTTTGTATTTTTTCATTTATTCATTTTTTCACATATTCTCTAAATTTGCTCTGCTGCATTTTTATCAGTTCATTTCTATGTGTGTCTCTGTGTGTTTCTGTGTTTGTGTGCGTGTGTTTAAAATTTAAAAAAAATGCTGTCTGTGCAGGATCAGAATTTATAATATAAACGTTCAGAGTCTGATGAAGAACTGTTCAGTTTAAAATAGAGCATTGTAAATTGCAAAGCTGTTTGTTTCCATTTCACATGGAATCTTGGACCTGGGCCTGATGAAATGTTTCATTACCATAGAGGGGAGTACAGAATGACACGCTAGTACAAATCTAGAAAAAAACAGGCATTTTGAAAGGCCTTGAGAGAGGACAAACAGAAGTATTTTCTTCCTAAATAGAGAATCTAGTTGGGGACAAGTTTAATTGTTGTGAACTTACGGGAAAAGAGGGAAAAAGAGACTGGCGGACATCCAAGAAGGAAGCAGGCAAATCACTCTTCTGCATAACCTGCAATAAAACAGTGAGATAGGAGCGAAGTTAGTGACAGCCACCACAGCAAACAAATTGTTTTTATCCTCCTCCAGGCTGATTTCGAACTCTTTCTCTAGTATTCTGGTGGATAAGGCTCTGTCTGTGTTTGCTTATAGTGCTACACATGCTGTGAGCAGAGCTCATTTGCATTTAAAGGAACAACCCCTTAGAATGAGATAATTTTTGCAGAGCTCATTTTGACAGGGTAAAAAGGGTGTTGTTTTACAAAACCATTGAGAATTTTTAATCAAAGTATATTAGAGACTTTTCGTAAAGACCCTTAAGAATCATATCAACTTGTGGAAAATGGGCATCCGATGACCCCTTTAAACACAGTTCTTTCATGTCTTTGAATCTGATTGGCTGAGAAGAGTGCAATATTCTAGTGATATCATTACTCCAACCGTTTCACTGTTTGTGGAATCTATATGGCAGATGTCCAGATCCACTTCAATTTTATAAATAATACTGTTTTTGTGTCACAGAATATTGTTTTAGGGGCCGTTCACATATGGCGTCTTTTGCACGCTCAAGTTCGTTATTTCAAATGTTTTTAGATGTTTCAAAATAGCCATATTAACATACATTTAATAGCAGAGCTACATCAAGTAATTTTTAGTGCTGGAAATACGTTTGTCCTTTGCTGAAACTTCCGCGTCTTCATTGAGAGCGCAGGTCATGGTTGCTTAGCAACAACAGATGCCACGGGAGCGCATGCTACAGAGCACTTTGGAAAGTAGGAGAACGCGGCACGCCTAGCCTTTTCCATGCGTTTTTAGGCGCGACATGTGAACGGCCCCTTAGGAGTTAGGAGTTTAGGCGAGAATGTAGGCAAGATTGCATTTGTTTAGATTCCAAATCTGAGGTATGTTAATAAAGATAAGGTCCACTGATCTATATAATGATTGGATCGCTCATTGCGTTAGGGAGTGAAGCCACCGGAAGTGTTCGATCTGCCATCTTACTATTCCCTACCGGCAGAGAGCACCATTGACTCACATGCAACCCACTGACCTAAAATCACCCGATTTTAAGCGTATCATTCACACTTTATTAGTTTTTAGGATATGTGTATGTAAAATAATTTTTACTTAAGATGTTATCTGGTATGTTTATGATTTTTTGGGGCAGGATAAGCGATATATTGAAATCGTTTAGGTGGGTGTGTCAGCTGCGCACTTGTAGATACAGGTAACTGATCCAACACAAAATATATTTCTGTATGTAATCATGCAGGCAATAATTAAACATGACCATATATCTGGTATTAGTATCTGAAATTGATTAGAATATACAATAAATAATACAATACAAAGCAAATTCTGTAATGATTTACTAACATTGCCATTGAGTAAAATGTTACGTGTATATGTTAAATTAATTATTAATTTAATGAACAAATCATTACCTGCTTAAAAATTAACTCCTGATATTTTTGCATTGTGAAAATGTACAGTGAGACTTCGGATATAAAAACACTGACTTGTTATGTGAGGTTTTATAATTTCCTATTCGTTCAATAGAATGTATGGGAATACTAGGGAATACTAATATGGCAGCGTGGTGGCTTCACTTTTATGACGTTATGAGCAATCCAGTTCTCTATTATAGATCAGCGATAAGGAAAATTGCATCACTGTTTTCGGAGATGTGAGCTCCAGGGTGTCAGTTGCTGTTTAGCCCTCATGAACCTGCCGAGAGCAGCCTCACCTCAGCCAGATCTTCTGGAATTTGCCGCTGATTAAACGCAATAAATAATTAGTTTTGGGTAAATCTAACGGGCGGTCTTTGGTCTCATTAATCTATTATTTGTTCCAGAGCAGATAGTTTTGGCTGAGGGCAAAATCTCATCAAGTTATATTTTATGTTAATGCTGTAAATCAGAGCACTGCCTTTGTGCTTTCGACTTACTTTGTACTTTTATGATGGCTGTTGTTGTTTATTAATAAATAACATTTCATATGAAGAATAGCTGAATCTAAAAATAGTATTTAGTATTGAGAAACGGTGTGTGTTCATGATGGTAATTTTAGTCACATTATTCAGCCACTAGATGGCGAGAAGAGACTGTCTTTATAAGTGAGTCAGCAGTAATGACTTTTATGTTGAAAGAGACTGAAGCAGGGTTGTAAACAAGGCAGTTATTTTTACTTTCAACAACACCTTGTAAGACACAGTCAACAAATGTACTGAACAGTGCTCTCATCAGAAATCATCCTTAACAGATGAAAAAATAGTACGACAAAGATATTTTCTTAGCAGACATTGAAACTAATGTTTTATTATGAATGTATATGTATTAGGCTATATTAAAGTGCTGTATCATATTCAAACCCAAATGAAACTACAAATACGCAATGTCGTACTTAAGTCGTTAAGTCATGAAATTACAAAAAAGGGGATTAAAGCTGTCTTAAAACTGTGCATGTTATTATTTATGAGTCACATTTAAAGCAGTGTCAGATCTGCATCAAGTTCAGCAGCGACAGCTCTTCAGCCAAAATATCCTAATAACCAGCTGCTGTGATGCCTGTTAACCAAAGAATAAAATTAAAATCAATAACCTCTGTAGTTTTAAGACTTATAATTCCAGGCAGTAAATATGGCCTCTTATTTATTTATTTATTTATTTATTTATTTATTTACTACTTACTTACTTTGCCACACTCCTACTACAGTTACACTAGCAACAGAGAGTGCGATCTCAGGTTTGTTGCCCTCACTACCTGAATCAGTTGTTTGGTACATTTGTAGCTGTCAGTCAAAATAAAACATGTGCAAGATGTTCTGCCCTGTGAAATTCTAATCGTATCACTAACTCATTAAAAATGCATGATATGATGGGCTTTAGAGTTTTCGAAAGCTGACCCTCTCTGTTATTTCTTTTTTCTTTTGTCCACAAATAAATTTAAATATGCTGTCATCAACAGAAATAAGCTTTCCACAGACAGGATTTGCATATACATGAGATATTGGACATTTTACACCAACTCACTCTAATTGGATATTTATTATGCTCAGACTTTCAACTTTTCAATCAGAGGCTCAATTTGCAATTGAATAAATTGTGCATTGGAAACATCCATAATTCAGAGTCCAAATATGCACAAGATTTGAGACTAGAGATGAATTTGAATTACAATCAAATGTATTTTTTTTTGTCATTTACTCACACATTGCACAATAAAATCTTTTTATTTATGTATTTATGCAGATTAACAATAAATTAAGATGAAAATATCTTTTTTTAAAAATAAAAATTATAAATAATAATAAAAAATGAAATAATTAAATAGTTATTATCTATTAATGAATTTATTATTATTAAACTTATGCAACTATTCTTACATTCTTCTACACAGCTACACAGCTTTTGGTTCTCAGTGGGATTTGGGGAAGGGTGTAGGTTTCATTGCAAACTAATGGTTTTGACTCTTGGCACCGAAATGTCTGAACAGTTTAATAAAAGCCCCCTTGCAGCAATTACAGGTGTGATCAACAGACTCCCAGGCTCCCTCAATCCCAATCAATGTTGCTGTGCTCTAATTGTTCCAGAGGCTCTTGCAGCAGCAGTTACAGGTGCAAATCTATTGGCTTTGACAGAACGCAGCCACAAAAATATCCCTGACGTATTCCTGCACCCCTCAGGCAGGATTCAAGAGCTTCTTTCCTTTTACCCACACTTTTCTTTCAAAGTCGCACCTACGGAATAGATCCCGGGCTATTGAACACGGTCAGAGATTTGAGAATTAATAAAACACAGAGCAAAACTATTGCCTTTCAATTTCTTCGTGCCACTGTTTTATAATTCATGAGATGCTATCGAAATGTGCCAACCCCAGAAAGAGATGGACATGGGGTGGCATCGGACTCTGATCCAACTATACATATTTCAGGGATTTGCTGGAAAAATGTGGTTTAAGTTACATATGACAAGTTATCCATCTAAGAGCTTCGTTTTTGTTTTGCTGGCCTTTTTTTAATCTAAGTTTTAAAGTGCTTATGAAAGTTTTATGTGCTGCCATCCTCCTGCCTTTGAGGAGACTTTGAAGTGTATCCTCTACCTGACTTGATATGTATTTTTCATTGTATCCTAAACCCTGACTTTTACAGATGCTTTTCCATTATATCATCTCACTGTTTCCTGCCCTCTGCTACAGCCATTTATCACACAAAATAAACGTTGCTCTGTTTTTCTGTCACAGTCAATATATAAAGTATAGCGTGTATGAAAACATAAGGCAATGTATAGATGTAAAATCCACAAAAATATTAGAGCAGCAACTGTTTTTCATAATGAGGGATGTTTCTTAAGCACCAAATCAGCATATTAGAATGATGTCTAGAATGATTTGACCATGTGAAACTGAAATCTGTGGAGCTCCGCACTTGACATGCAGGAAAATGTGCACAGGATTTATTCATTTGTTCCCTCGTTTTACTAAACTGTGCACACAATTTAATAATTTGTGCCCCCATTTAATAAATTGCGCACACAATTTACTAATTTGTTCACTCGTTCTATTAAATCGTGCACAGGTTTTACTAATTTGTGTCCTCTTTTTGGTAAATTGTGCGCACAGTTTACTAATTCGTTTCCTCATTAAGTAAATTATGCACTCAGTATAATTTATTCCCTCATTTTACTAAATCATTCGTTTTACTAAATTGTGCACACAATTTACATTTTTTTCCCTCGTTTTACTAAATTGTGCACATGATTTCATAATTTGTGCCCTCATTTTACTAAATCTTGCACATGATTTACTAATTTGTTCCTTCCTTTTTCTAAATTGTGTGCATAGTTTACTCATTTGTGGCCTCCTTTTACTAAATTGTGCACACAATTTACAATTTTTCCCTCGTTTTACTAAATCTTGCACATGATTTACTAATTTGTTCCCTCGTTTTTCTGTGCACACAATTTACATTTTTTTTTTCTAAATTGTGTGCACAATTTACTATGGCCTTGATTTACTAATTTGTTCTTTCGTTTTTCTGTTTTACACAGTTTAATAATTTGTGCCCTCATTTTAATAAATTGTGCACACAATTTACTAATTAGTTCCCTTGTTTTACAAAATCATGCACACAATTTACTAATTACCTTTTACTAAATCGTGTGTATGATTTACTCATTTGTGCCCTCATTTTAATAAATCGTGTGCACAATTTACAAATTTGTTCCCTCCTTTTACTAAATTGTGCGAATGATTTAATAAGTAGTGTCCTCATTTTACTAAATCTTGCACATGATTTACTAATATGTTTCCTCGTTTTAAAAATTTGTGCACACAGTGTAATAATTAGTTTGGCATTTTACTAAATTGTATGCACAATTTACTAATTCATTCCCTCGTTTGACTAAACTGTGCGCACAATTTAATAACTCGTTCCCTCGTTATACTAAATCACGTTCACGATTTGTTCCCTCCTTTTACAAAACGTGTGCAGAATTTACTAATTCATTTCCTTGTTTTACTAAATGGTGCATACAATTTACTAATTCATTTCCTCATTTTAAGTAAATCGTGCACACAAATGACTAATTCGTTCTCTCGTTTTAACAAAATCATACGCACAATTTACTAATTCGTTCCCTAGTTTTACTAAATCGAAACAAATTATCATATTTTCTTAAAAACGAGAGAACAAGTTAGTAAATTGTGTGCATGATTAAGTAAACTGAGGAAATGATTTAGTATATTGTGTGCACAGTTAACTTTTTTTTCCTGTATGTCATGTGAAGGGCTCAGTAGAAGTCTGAAATAATGGCTGCCGAAAATTCAGCTTTAATATTTTTTTTTTTTTAACCAAACCAATACAATGTTAACCCAAATGCAACACTGCAAGTAAAAATCTATTGCTACTGAACAAACTGGCCTACAGTGCAACAGCCTTACTTCCAATGCTCAGTATGAGTGCCAGCACAGTGGCCATTAATTAAAACTATGCAGTCTGTAGATGTGCCTCTGTGCGATGCAATAAAACATGTTTATAGCGTACTGCTGCCTGCCTTCCTTTTCCTCTTTTCAGCCCTGTGACAAAGTGCACTTATCCTAGACAGAGTGTTAATCTTGTGCTCAGACAGCTCAGAGGACCGTGATCAGGTAGGGCAAGGCTCTTTAAACTCATCGTGACTACCATAGATCTTTGTCTCTCTACCCAGGGCTAGTTAGTTGGCTACGCAGAGCCAGAAATTAGCCTAGACTAGACAGGATCAAATGGCCATGACTGGGACCCCTGGTACCTGATCTAACAGTCTCTCTGGAGGCAACAGGCGCCTCTCGCTCAATAACGGGTTTCTCAGATGTGTAGGAAGACTGTGAGTACTGATCATCATGCCCGTGTGATGTTTTGCTTTGTTGTTCTTGCTTTTATGTCTACAAAATTCATCCTCGTCTTCATCACCTTCACAGCACACAGATTAAGACAAAGTCAACATTCCGAGAGAATCCGGTGACGAAACCGCCTTTGAAGCCATTGTTGGCCGAACGGAGCTGTGTTCTGGAATCCCTAGAGGTCACCTTTGAGCAAGTAGCCTCCTCAAATCCTATTGGTCCGTCTCCAGCTCTTTAGTGCTCCATTTATTTGCATTGCAGCAAGGCACAGGTGTTGCTTTTAGATTACGCCGAGTGTCTGTCGGCATGGGGAAACGGTGTAATCAGGTTAGACGAATAAAGAGACGTGGTTCACCTTTATTCATCGTTACAGCTATTGCAAAGATTGACTCATACTTTTCCCCATGACCAGGTCAGACAAACTGCCATCTCCGGCAAAAACAGACTGAAGGTAAACGGCTAGCAGCTTCTACACATCAGGTCTGCGTGGTCAGTCTCCCAACGGTCACACTCACATTTGGCCGGCATTATGGAGCATCTGCCATTGACTCTAGATTCATTTAGCGGTTTCCCTCAGTGACCATCAACACTGTTTTTGGAAGTGTTACAGTCCGCCAAAAATAAAGCACAAAGCCTGTTGGATCTTACTTTATTGAAAATCACCTTAAAACTCCTTTAAATCAGCATGAAACTTTGCGTTCTGGTACAAAACATTTGCTTTCTCCTGCAAAAGTATTGCAGTTCCCATGAGAAACCTTTGTGTACATTTGCGTTTTCTCACAAAACATTTCCGTTGCCCAGAGACATTTTGCATTCTGTTGCAAAACATTTGTGTTCTCTTGCAAAAGTACTACAATTCCCATGAGAAACTTTGCATTCTGTTGCAAAACATTTAGGTTCTCTTGCAAAAGTATTGCAATCCCCTGAGAAAGTTTGCGTTCTGGTGCAAAACAGTTGCATTCTCTCGCAAAACATTTGCGTTGGCTTGAGAAACTTTGTGTTCTGTTGCAAAACATTTGTGTTATCTTGCAAAAGTATTGTAATCCCCTGAGAAATTTTGCGTTTTCTTGCAAAACATTTGCCTTGTTGCAAAAGTATCACGTCCCTGAGAAACTTTGCATTCTCTAACAAAACATTTGCGTTCTGTCACAAAAGTATTACGTTTCCCTGAGAAATTTTGCCTTGTCGCAAAACATTTACGTTATCTTGCAAAAGTATTGCAATCCCCTGAGAAATTTTGCGTTCCCTTGCAAAACATTAGTGTTCTGTGGTGAAAGTATCACATCCCCAAGAAACCTTACATTCTCTTGCAAAACATTTGCGTTCTGTCACGAAAGTGTTATGTCCCTGAGAAATTTTGCATTGTCGCAAAACATTTACGTTATCTTGCAAAAGTATTGCAATCCCGAGAAATTTTGCATTCTCTTGCAAAACATTTGCGTTCTGTTGCAAAAGTATCAAGTCCCTGAGAAACTTTGCATTCTCTTACAAAACATTTGTGTTCTGTCACAAAAGTATTATGTTTCCCTGAGAAATTTTGCGTTGTCGTAAAACAGTTGTGTAATCTTGCAAAAGTATTGCAATCCCCTGAGAAACATTTGCGTTCTGTCGCAAAAGTATTACATCCCTAAGAAATTTTGCATTGTCGCAAAACATTTGTGTTATCTTGCAAAAGTATTGCAATCCCCTAAGAAACTTTGCATTCTGTTGCAAAACATTTGCATTCTCTCGCAAAACACTTGTGTTATCTTGCAAAAGTATTGCAATCCCCTGAGAAATTTTGCGTTCTCTTGCAAAACATTTGAGTTCTGTTGCAAAAGTATCACAAGCACGAAACCTTGCATTCTCTTACAAAACATTTGCGTTCTCTCGCAAAACGTGTTGCCCCAAGAAATTTTGCGTTTTCTTACAAAGTATTTGCATTCTGTGACGAAAGTATCACAAAACCCCGAGAAACATTAGATTCTCTTCCAAAACATTTGCGTTCTGTCACAAAAGTATTACGTCCCTGAGAAATTTTGCATTGTCGCAAAACATTTACGTTATCTTGCAAAAGTATTGCAATCCCCTGAGAAACATTTGCGTTCTGTCGCAAAAGTATTACATCCCTAAGAAATTTTGCATTGTCGCAAAACATTTGTGTTATCTTGCAAAAGTATTGCAATCCCCTAAGAAACTTTGCATTCTGTTGCAAAACATTTGCATTCTCTCGCAAAACACTTGTGTTATCTTGCAAAAGTATTGCAATCCCCTGAGAAATTTTGCGTTCTCTTGCAAAACATTTGAGTTCTGTTGCAAAAGTATCACAAGCACGAAACCTTGCATTCTCTTACAAAACATTTGTGTTCTGTCACAAAACATTTGCGTTCTCTCGCAAAACGTGTTGCCCCAAGAAATTTTGTGTTTTCTTACAAAGTATTTGCATTCTGTGACGAAAGTATCACATCCCCGAGAAACATTGCATTCTCTTCCAAAACATTTGCGTTCTGTCACAAAAGTATTACGTCCCTGAGAAATTTTGCATTGTCGCAAAACATTTACGTTATCTTGCAAAAGTATTGCAATTCCCTGAGAAACTTTGCGATCTCTTGCAAAACATTTGCATTCTGTCGCGAAAGTATTACGTCCCTGAGAAATTTTGTGTTTGAACGCAAATGTTTTGCGACAGAACGTAAAGTTTCTTGGGGAAACGTAATGTTTACTTCTCAGGAACGTAATACTTTTGCAACAACAAATGTTTCTCCAGGAAACGCAAATGTTTTGTGACAAAACGTGAAGTTTCTCAGAGGAACGTCATACTTCTGTGACAGAACACAAATGTTTTGCAAGAGAACGCAAAGTTCTCTCACAAACATATTGCTTTTCTTGCGAAAGTTTGCGTTTACTCATAAAAGCACTAAAATAAAGTTTTTCCTCCCATAATGAAAAAAAAAAAAACATTTTTCAAAAATAATTGCAAAGAAATGGCAAGTAACACTGACATTTTAAAGTAGAAAAAATGAAATAGTTTTTTTCTTTTAAAACATAAATCAATAACCTCTGATTTATTTGTTATTTCCATTGCAAACGTTTTCCACACAGTTTCTCAGGGAAATGCAATACTTTTGCAACTGAATATAAAAACACTGAAATAGATTTTTTTTCCTCCTATCTTTTTTTCTCTCTCTGTAGGAAAAAACAAATACATTTATAGGAGAATGACTTTTCATTATATAACATTTTTCTGCCAGCAGAATAGGGGCGATTCTAGAATTTTCATTTTAGTGGGGCTGAGCCCCCAATTAATAATATTTATATATTTATAATTATTTATAATAATAAATATATAAATAAAAAAAATAAATATATATTGACTAATAGAGGTGGTTTACTAAACGTACTGCAGTAGTCCACTATACACCGCATAGATAGGTATAACATTTAAGTACCGAATAAGCCAAATACAAGTCTTTCTGATTTCACACAGACATATTCACACCTGTTTACTGTAGTACATACAAAATTTTACTGTTTGCATTTCTAGTACAACCCTCTTTCTAGCTCAAATACGCAAACCTCTTTGCAACATGCACTGTAATATGTATATATTGAAAATTACATTTTCAAATGAAAATAGCAACATGATTGTTTTATAAAGTATGCATTCATATGTGTTAAGTGCTTTATTTTCGCTGGAGGAAACAGCTGTGGTGTGACAAGGGGTGAACACAGTGAAAACGATTGCTTCCCCATGATATTTATGACAAAAAAAACTGCACAGATGCAGATATTATAACAATCTATTGATAAACACACACGCCTTGTCCTCTGTTTTGCACTCTGCACCTCCGCGGTTTGCTAATTGAAGAACATGTTGAAAGACAGGGAGGAGCTGAAGTCTGCTGCCTTTATGAAATTTAAAGGTGATCACGAATTTGTGTACAGTTTATGGAGCTGATCACATGTTTTAATGCCAAATCAATCACAGTTAATAAGGTTAAACATTTTAAATTCATCCCTGCTGGGGAAAAAAATGCTTAAAGCAGGCTAAACTGGATTGCTGGTCTTAACCCAGGTTTAAGATTTCTAGATTTGAGTCTTCCAGCCCAGCCAGAATAACCAGACCGGAAGACCAACAAAGATCAATCCTCATAGACAGCTAATCACCTTCATGTCATTCCATACCAGTAGCCTAGCTGTTTTCCAAGCTCAAACTGTTCTTTTCTATACACTGAAAGTGAAGACCAGGGGAAACAGAACATAAAAAGCATCAGCCTGAAATCTAATTAACTACTGTAAATCTTGCTTGACAGCCATTCACTTTCATTGTATTCAAAAAAGCAGCTTGGACTGCTATAAATAACTCATTTTGTGTTCCACAGAAGTCATACAGTTTGAGCAAATGATTTTCATTCTGTCTACGAGACCAGTCTATTAAAAAACCTGTCTATGTTTACTAGTGCGTGGAAAAATTTTGCAATATTTGAAGGCCGTTACTCTGTAATATTCTAAAAGCCTAATATTCAGACATGTTCTTTGATGACTATATCAGCTACTTTCATCAAAGACAAAAGGCAGAAAGTAAGGAATCAGACAATATGCTAGGAATTAAATTAGCTTCAATAAGACACTGCTTGCTTATCTCACTTAGCTTAGCAGCTTATCCCAGGCCTTAGTACTGCACATGCTTCCACATAGATTTCCTCACGTACTCAAGATGACAAATCTTGGTTATCTTCAGGATACCAAGCTAAAGTCTGCCAGTAAAGACTAGGCTAATCCATGTACTAAAAGATTCCTGGTGCTTGCTGCTGTGCTAATCCCAGAGATACGAGATGAGGTCTATACTGAAGTGGTCATTCTATTGGCTCTTTTCTATTGAAAACTTTGAAAGGAAATACAGATCACGGTAGGAACCAGAGTAGGTGTAAAAGAAAATATTGCGTTTGTTATTTAAATTTTAACACTCCAGTTAAATCAAAATAGAAATTCCCTCCTGTGATTGCGTCATTTGTCACACTGGAAATGATCAAGCGGTCTTTTACTTTTCATGGTCAAAGAACAATATGGAGGAGACATGCTGTTACTAGTTTCCTCCAGAATGTCTGCCCACCAGAATGCCCTTTAAATGGGCACGGCCTGAGGTCTGCCTACAGAGATGATGAAAATCTATAGTGTACTGTTCATGAGCACCTGAGTCCTCTGCTGCAAATGGCCTGCAGATAAGAGACTCCTTTGCCTCGTCTTTGGTAAAGAGTGTGTGAGAAAAGCAGCAGGGTGGATATCACCTGGACACAGATGTTCTTGGCTTCAGCTGTACTCTAAAAAGAAAAAGAAAACACTTAGATTTCTTAAGTGTGTAAGGGACCTAATAATAAATATATATAAAAATATATAATAAATGCATATGTGCATAAAGTAGAATTAAGCTGTCAGAGGTTTCATACAAAAATATAGGTTATTTGTTAGAATAGTTATGTTTAAAAGTACTTATTTCATGATAATTAAAAATAAGGTTGAACTGAAATTTAAAAAAGCATTGAAAGAAAAGACAAAAAGATTTTAGTTGCAAGGTTTGTTTGGTTGTCAGACTCACTGATTGAAAAGAGAACGAAGTTGCGTTAGCTTTGAACCCAATCAGAGACCCTGTCAGTTAAGACTGAACAAGGCATCGATTGTAGCGAAACAAGTTCCGACCTCAAAACCTTATTGTGGAAATGTTAGACCGTGCTGAATTTAGTTACACATTTCAAAAATATCTGTAAATGCATGTACAGATTTGCCATTGCTAGAATGAGATTGAGATTTTAATGTATTTGTTACAGTTGAGGTCAAAATGTTAATTCATTTACCAAAATAAGATTGTACAAAATGCATGTTATTGTTTATTTGGTACTGACCTGAATATTTCACAAAAAAGATGTTTACATACAGTCCACAAGAGAAAATAATGGTTGAATTTATAAAAATGACTCGGTTCAAAAGTTTACATCCCCTTGATTCTTAAAACTGTGAATGATCCACAGCTGTGTTTTTCTTTTGTTTGTTTGTTTAGTGATAGTTGTTCATGAGTCCCATTGTCCTTTAGGTCCCACAAATTCTTAGGTTTTCCAGCATTTTTGTGTATTTGAACTCTTTCCAACAGCTACTGTATGATTATGAGATCTGTCTTTTCACACTGAGGACAACTGAGGGACTTATATGCAACTATTACAGAAGGTTCAAACACTCACTGATGCTCCAGAAGGAAACACAATGCATTAAGAGCCGGGGGGGTGAAAACTTTTTGAATTTGATGAGCAGGGTAAATGGATTATTTTGTCTTCTGGGAAACCTGTAACTATCTTCTGTAGCCTCTAAAGGGCAGTATTAAATAAAAAAATATGATATTTGGGCAAAATAAGAAAAATGTACACATCTTCATTCTGTTCAAAAGTTTTCATCCCCCGACTCTTAATGCATGGTTTTTCCTTCAGGAGCAGTCTGTAGAACAATATAATGGTGAACAGTTAATGGGAAGACTAATTGAAAAAGAAAGTAAACAACTTACACATATAGATATAACCACTTTATGTCAAAACAGTACTTCAGGTAGCATGAAAACGTGATCTGTGGGTGTTTTTAGTGAGTAATGAGCTTGGTGATATTTAAAGTAAATCTCCATCTTCATTATCAATATTTACCAAGCTCTAATGACTGATTATTCGAAAAAAGTCAGCTATTAAGAAGAAAAGCTGAACATATGTTCACAAATAAAATTGTTTAAATTGTTGCTGCTTTAAGTCATAATTTTGGAATATATGTAAAATGCTTAAAACCACTTAATGAGATTAATACTTGGCATTAATAAACAGAATAGTGATTACATATATATAAAACTGAACAAATGTAATGAAATCAAAAATAATTATTGTCATAAAGCATTTGTATGTCCCAGTGTCTATTTTGGCACCGAGGTCAGAACCTGACTGAATTTTCTAGCCCACTCTCAGGATTCCCGATGGAAGTTCACGCTTGCCGCGCTAAAGGAGGAGAGTAGAGCCGTGTACACAGAGACCAGGGGAAGGTCAGCTGGAGGGTACCTGACAATGTCTTTAGCCCCAGAGGAGTTTCTGCAGACTGAGATGAGATGGCCCCATCTCTACACTACATGCTTCCAAAAATGAGTTGCGGTCCTCTGGGAATACCTGTCATAAACAGTGGGAGGGAACAGCACCATATTCTTCTGACCAGTTCAGCCAAATCCCTTAAATCTACAAATATATAAACAAAGAAAAAAATCAGGCTTGGAAAAAGCACACGGTCAGAGAAGGCTCCATAGGAGCGGGCTGGAAATAATAAAAAATGATTAAACAAAAAGGCTTTCGCCCTTATTTTTTAATGGATTCTGTTTTAATTCAAACTCCTCCACAGTAGAGCAAAGAAAAGAAGAAGTGCAATTACACACCTGGGGAACTCCCAGCCTCCGATCTGTAATCATCAAGACTCCCATTAAATGCTGTGTGACACATGAAGAATTTCAATGAGGAAAATCTGCTCTGGAGAAATGCAGATGCTATATTTCAAGGAATTATACTATGGGATGCCTGAGAGGTGCGATGCTCCTCTACTAATGTGCTTGTTATCTCAAAGGTTCAAAAAACAGATTTTTTTTTTTTATATGTTTTTTTGTTGTTGTTTAATAACAACAACACCTCCAAGAATGTTCTTTGGTAACATAATGATAGCATCAAGAACATATACTCAGCTGGATCTTAGCGCATACTACACCCACTCACCACTCAGCGCTCAGCGGCCAGTGTGGGCTCACCGGAGCCGCACGTCAATCCTCTGTCACATTAAACACCACCTTGGTGGGTTCCAGAACAAACCTTGACAGCTGGTGTCTTAATTATCAAGGCCTTTTCTCTCTCCTTCTCTCTTCCGCTCTCGTTCTTTTCAGGTTGTGACATCCCTCTCTGTTTTCTTAGGTGAAAGGGCGCCAGCGACATACGCCACTCCACATCTGAGGGGGAGAGTCGAAGGTGAAGAAGACTCGTGTACGCACACCGGCTTGTTTTGCTCGAGCACCGGAGCTTTGGATGTGTCCGCTTTCATTTCAAAAAACAATAGGCCGATTCACGATCACGTCCGCGGTTTTCCTTCGAAAGCAGCAGACCTCTCGGCCAAAGAACGTCGCGGCGGCTTTATTCCCCTCCGTTTGATATAGTGGAGCTATTTCTAGAACTTTTCTTATCATCAAAACACACAAAAGTGCATCTAGGACTGCTCAGAATACCAAAGCCAGAGCTCATTAAATGCGGTGTAAGTAAAATAAACCCGTTGGTTTAGATGAGAATACAAAGGTAAGAGTCGAAGAGGGAGATTTTTAGCATTTTTATGTATTCATTTATTTTTTTCAATTATGTTTAGGCTTAATTAATTGGTTAGCCTCCGACTATATTTGCATATCACGCGATAATTCATTTAGACAGGTGTTTCCAACAGTTACAGAATCCTCATGTCAGGATTATGCTTAATAATAAAATTAAAAACATTGTCAGACACTGAAATTATAAAAAATAAAAATGTGGTAAAATAATTAACTTTTAATTAAGATGACAAATTGACACAAAAATAGTTATACTGTATATACGAATATGCAAATACCTATCTATCTATCTATCTATCTATCTATGGATGGACCCTAGCATCTCCTATGAAATAACATCAGTCACTGTAATCATGTATTCAGTCTATGAGTTGCAATTGTCTAAAATGAATTACAATATGATGAGGTTTTTAGAGTGGTCTTGGTCACTGGTTTGATTTTAGCAAAAGCTTATTGAGAAAACCATAAGACGTAGACCACAATGAACAAAGAGAATCACAGTGTAGTCACACTTGCAGAAACACATTGAGCTGAATGGCAAGGTTGATATCTATCTGAGCGCAGCTCAGGCAGTGCTTCACATGCGAACAGACATGCACAAATAAACAGCTCAAAATAATGGAGCTGCACTGGAATTCAATTTGCAGAATCCGGACTGTGCTGTATGGTGCAACTGGAAGAAAGCTTGTCTGAAATAGTGACAGCAGAGCAGAGGAGGGGACACAGTAAGGGACAAAACTTAAAAAAAGGCTCAAATTTCCATGAAAATGAAATATATTGTCACATTTGTTTACACAGTACTATATTATTTATTTTCAAGTGTCAAACGAGCAAAACAACTTTCTTTTGTTACTGAATGAATCAGTTTTTGAATTAAACAGTTAATTAGATGATTCAATGACTCACTCAAATGAATCATTGTTTGTTTGAAATAGTTAATGGTTCAATGACTCACTCATAAAGCAGCTGAAAAACATCTGAAGCAAGTAAATGATTTAATGACTTGGTCATGAAGCATTTGAAATTGCATATTTCTCTATATATAGCTATATATGTAGGGAAAAAAGGGGTACCCATCTGAAAAGTACCCTACTTCCAGGGTTGAGATTCTGGAGTGTGCATCCAATGTATACTTTATTATCCTAAGAGGCCATTGGAGAGGAGATGTAAATGGCAGTGAAGCAACACAACTGATGCTTCTAGGTCACATGACAATGACAACATAGCATATATAGTACATCTGGATTATTTTAATTTAACACACATTCATACTATATATGAAGTATAGTATATAAAGATATATGTTTTATGTTTTTAATACATATACATTTTTTTAGCAAGCACAATGTAATTACTGATGGAAACCTGTTCTGCCACTGAATAAAAAAGCAAAAAAAAGGTAATTGCATGTTTTATCTCACAGTTCTTACTTTTTTTCCTTAGAATTGTGAGATTTACATTCTGAGTTTATATCGCAATTGTGACTTTTTTTCTCAGAAGAGATATAAACATGCAATCCTGAAAAAAATTCACATTTGCGATATAATCTCAGAGTTTATATCTTGCAATTGTGACTTTATTTCTCAGAATTTAGATCATGCAATTCTGACTTTATAAGATGCAATTGCGAGTTAAGTCAAATTGTGAGATATAAACTTGCAATTCAGAGAAATAAAGTCAGAACTGCAAGATAAAAACTCGCAATTTTGACCTTTTTTCTCAGAATTGTGAGATATAAACTTGAAATTGTGAGTTAAGTCAAATTCTGAGGGGACAAAATACTGATATGTTCACAGAATTGCGAGTTTGTATCTCACAATTCTGACTTAACTCGCAACTGCATATAAACTAAGAGTTTATATCTCGCAATTCTGACTTTATTTATCAGAATTGTGTTTTTATTTCTCAGAATTTTGAGTTTATATCTTGCAATTCTAAAAATTTTGAGTTTATATCACGTAATTTTATTACTCTCAACTGTGAAAAAAAGTCAGAACTGTGAGTTTATATCTTGCAATTCTATATCACGCAATTCTGAGAAAAAAGGGCAGAATTGTCAGATAAAATGTCACAATGACCTTTTTTAATTCCATAATTGCTTATTCAAATACATGTGCTCTTAATAGCATAAATAAAAATCAATATCTAACAGTATTTACTCTCCCAACTTTCATCTGTCCATCCGTTCATCCATGCATCCCTCCCTCTGATTCCTCTAATTTAGTTTAACTGCTCGACCTTTTGCCCACTGCTATCTTTTATACTGCCCATGAACTTTCTTTTAGTACCCTCTCATGCATGGAGTCATATTTCAGCTCTATATTCTGAAGAGTGTTTAATAAATTCCTAATGGTCCCTGATTTACATCATGGACTGCATAGTTTCCTGTTCCTTTAATTTATCTTCCACCACTCTTCTTGAAGAATGCTCATCATGCATTCATGGGTCACGGCTGGGCTGCAATGCTTGATACTTACCTCCAAAGATGAGTCCTTCACAACACAGCCCTGGGCATGTCCATTCTCCCTGCCCGTGATCCGAGCTCTCAGCCTGGGGTGCACCTGTAGGCCTGTCTGGTAACTGCATCCCTGCATAAGAGTCAGTTTAGGCCATTTGCATGAGATCTAGACATGTAAGATCAACCTGGCTTCTGTTTGGCTCCTTTTGTTGAAATCCAGCGAAATTTGCACGCTGGGGGAAAAACAACTTCGGCTGGGATAAAAGGGCTAATAATTAATTATTCATGTGGTTATAAATGTAGGAGTATGGGCTAATGGCCTATGTGGGTTATATAATAAAATACTATAATTATGTTTTAAGAATATTTTATAGTCCATTATACATGCCGGAAACCGATGATGAATTTCAGAATTACTGCAGCACATGAATTTCTCTTATTTCCGTCTGTCCTGGCTCTATATAATCATTGCGAAAAATGTACTTTACAAAACCGTAATTAGAATGTAATTGTTTTTGGGTCTAGATGAGCACAAGTGAATTAGAATTTGCTGAATCGTACCCAGATTTATTAGTTTTCCTATTTTATAGTCTGCTCTTTTGACACAGCGACTCGCGATACGCAGAGAATGTAATCTTGCGTGAAAATGACTATTAAGATTGTGTCAAAACAGTCATTTTTTCAGCCGCGCTTTCACAAGATTGCGAGTTAATGCATCAGACTCGACAACAGTGAGCGGAGGGAAAAGACAGCGAAATGAACATGAGCTAAAAAAGCACCCAGGGGAGACGTTCGTTCGCTTCTGTTCTGCTGCCACAGAAAACAGGGTACATTAACGAACTCGGCCCTTTCCAAAAAGAGAGGGAGGGGGGAGAGGAAGCTGCTTGAGATTCTGGAGGAGTCGCCCCTGCCATCACCTCCATCTTTCCGCCGCTCTCCTCCGCCTGGCCAACCTGTGCCTTAAACACAAAGAGCATTATGCATGAGCCCCAGAAGGTCTGTGAACATGCTCCATCCTGCCACCCCTCTGCCCAACCTTCATACAATGTCACAGCTGTCCCTTAAAAAAGATTTGTTACCTGCTTCCATTCTCATCACAGTGAAGCAATTTACTGGGTTAACTCAAACTCTCCATTACATTTTTGTGCTGAATGATGTATATGAAAAAAAGACATTTGCTGTGTATAATTAACTTTACTGTGACACCATGGTATCAGTAATAGAAAAAATATATCACATTTAATATAATGTACTCACCCCCTTGTCATCCAAGATGTTCATCAGATGTCTTTCTTTCGTCAGTCGTAAAGAAATTGGTGCCCCGATTTTGAACTTCCAAAATGCAGTTTAAATGCGGCTTCAAACGACCCTAAATGCGGTTGTAAATGATCCCAGCTGAGGAAGAAGGGTCTTATCTAGCAAAAGGATTGGTTATTTTCATTAAAAAAATACAATTTAATCTCAAACGCTTGTCTTGTCTTGCTCTCCCTGAACTCTGTGTATTCTGACTCAAGACAGTTAGGGTATGTCAAAAAATTCCAATCATATTTTTTCCCTCAACTTCAGAAATCATTTAAAAATCATCCTACATCGCTGCAGAAGTTCCGACCCAGTCTTTGCAAAGTGAACGTTCAAAGAAGATCAAACACCCTTTGACGATGAGGGAGAACATGAGATGAGAGTTTTTCGACATACCCTAACTGTCATGAACCGGAACAAAAACAGTCCAGGCAGAGTAAGACAAGACGAGCATTTGGCATTAAAAAGTATAGAAATTGTATTATTTTTATTAAAATATCCAATCGTTACGCTAGATAAAACTGCATTTGCGATTGTTTGAAACTGCATTTAAACTGCATTTTGGAAGTTCAAAATCGGGGCACCATAACAGTCCATTATATGGAGAAAAATGCTGAAATGTTTTCCTCAAAAAACATAATTTCTTTACGAATGAAGAAAGAAAGACATGAACATCTTGGATGACAAGGGGGTGAGTACATTATTTGTAAATTGTTGTTCTGGAAGTGGACTTCTCCTTTAAAGGAACAATTTCTGTAAAACATTGAAAATTCTGTCATTAATTACTCACCCTCATGTCATTCCAAACCCGTAAATCCTTTATTCATCTTTGGAACACAAATTATTTTTTATGAAATCCGAGAGCTTTCCAGAAAAGCCCAGAAAGGTAGTAAGGATATTGTTAAAATAGTCAGTGTGACATGGTGGTTTAACCATATTGTTCTGAAGCTACAAGAATACTTTTTGTGTGCATAGAAAACAAAAATAACATCTTTATTTAACAATTTATTTTTTTCTGTGTCAGTCTTCGCCACATGACACATGAACATCTTGCATGACAAGGGGGTGAGTAAATTATTTGTAAATTTTTGTTCTGAAAGTGAACTTTCTTTTAAATAATCACAATGACACCACACAATAGAGGATTTTTTTGGACAAAAAGTCTTTTGTGACAAGTCTTGAATAAGGCCACACCCCCCTGATTGCTCAGGGATGCAAATCGGGCTTAAAATCTTCAAGTGTGCGGCCAGCCTTAGCATGCTAGATATTTGTCTGGTGCATCAAGGTGTCAGCAATCCTCTATGATGAATTGTTGAGTAGTTCACACATAAAGACAGACGAGCGCTGATCACCCAGAGATCTTTCCCTGATCACAGCCCAACCTGTTGGTGAGCTTGCAAACCGGGCTTAAAATCCTGCAGTGTGAACTTGGCATTTAAACAATGAAACATTGGAAAACGTTAAATTTGCTATGTGTACAACTTCATAAAAACTCACTGAGATAGTACAGATAGTACACTGTCATCTTTACAGGACTGAGTGTGAACAGTGTGAAAGTGAATAGCACATAACAGGCACAATACTGGTATAAATACAGATCGTTTTGCAAAAGCCTGTTCTCACAGTCCACTCTTGTTACAGAGTGAACAGAGGAAGCGTGTGGATCCATGTGCGAGCTTTTATTAAAACAGAGATGTGGTTATAACAGGCAAAGATCAACACTGGCAAGCAAGGTTGAACAGGGCTAGACAAAAAGAGTATTCTTAACACAGGCGTGGGTCAAAACATCAGCAAACGTTATCTAAAGGGCAGAGCAAAGGGGTTATCCAAAAGAGGCAAGAAGCATACAATATCCAAACGGGACGTGATGACAGGGGTAATCCAGAGCAAGCAAAATCCAGGGCAGGCAGAGAACACACAGAAACGAGATACACAGGCTAGGATAAAGACACGGGTGAACAGACTATGAACAAGACTTGACTAAACTCAGTAAACTACACGGAGAGGCTCCGTAGAGTTGCTATCACTAGACACAGGAGATAAAAGCAAACAATGTTGTTAAATAGTGTGTGTGATTGGCTACAGCTGTGTGTGTAATCAGTGCAGTGGATGATGGGAAATGTAGTCCGGGGTGACGTGCAACAGTTTGTGTAGTGTGAGAGTCCATATAATGATCTGGTGGCGAACGGACGGGTTTGTGACAACACTACAACGTGAAAACAGCGTTTTCAAATTAAACCACTTTCTGTTTTCCTTGACAAAAACGCAGTCTCAGTGTGGACGGAAAGACAAAATGGAGTAAAAAACAGGCGTTTTTAAATGAAAACGTATTAGTGCGGATGAGGCCTAAGGGTTAGTTGCATGTAATTATGCGTAATTTACGGTTATTACTACAGTAAGAACATATAAAGCATAACAAGTACACTAAAATAAACATAGTATTACCATAAAATCATGTCCAAAAACAAGGTATTTGGTTTGTTAAAAGTTCTCAGAAACGGTAGAGGCAGAAAGTTTTACTTGTCTAAAATAGATTGCTTTCAGTCTGTTTGGATTTGTAGCAATTACCACAAGATTCACAATTTTATTCAATAACGCACAAGTCCTCACATTTTTAATATATTCCAATATTTACTATTAATATTTATATTAATATATACTGCCTTCAGAAATGTATCACTTAATAAGAAAAAAATAATCATAAATTCATGTCTAGGCTAAAATATTTAAACTCATCAGTGAAAAATATTATAATCTCTCTCTCTTACACACACACACATTAAAAAAAAAAAAAAAAAAAAATATATATATATATATATATATATATGTATACTGCATACAAAATAAAAGTTTGAGTTATGAATTAAAAATTTGATTTATACATAATCTGAATGAATAAGTTTTTCTTTGATGAATGGTTTGTGTTGAATATCTGGAATCTGAGGGTGCAAAAAAATACTGAGAAAATCGCCTTTAAAATGTCCAAATGAAGTTCTTAACAATGCATATTACTAATCAAAAATTAAGTTTTGATATATTTATAGTAGGAAGTTTACTAAATATCTTCATGGAACATTATCTTTACTTAATATCCTAATGATTTTTGGCATTAAAAAAAATCGATAATTTTGACCTGTACAATGTATTTTTGGCTACTGCTACAAATATACTCTTGGTACTTAAGACTGGTTTTGTGGTCCCGGGTCACATGTACTTGTAAATATTTCTTAAATATATGCATGAATGTGTTTGTATTTATATATACATAATAATTACACATATTAGACACACATATATTAGGCAAACTTTTATTTTGTAAGCGATGAAAGTGTTGATTTCAGTTATATCATTAGCATCAGATAAACAAGAGGCGCTCATTTTAAGCAAACAAGATAAAGGGCCTCAAAGTCGGTCTGCAAGTGCAATCCATTTAACAACTTGGAGACAACATTGTCCCTAAAATGCCAAACTCCAGGTATAATAGATATGCTACAAGAAAAAATACAGAGTTTCTAAACAACTGGCCTTGTGAGTGCTGCTTTCCTCAAAAACCAGCGTGTCACTTTGAGTTTAGTAAAGGAGGTTTGCTTGTGGTGTGTGTTCGAACAAATATTGGTTTTGTGTCAAAAATCCACTTGAAAGTTGGATATGTTAATCTCATTGTTAATGGCCCTCTGAAAGGTTTCTTAATATTCTCTCCTCAGCCCACTACAACAGAGCCTGTCTCCACAAGGTTAATTAGTTGCAGGTCCCCTGAGGGCCCATAAGTGATGAGAGCTTAAGATAGTGAAAGAGGTTCCTCGGCTCATAGCGACATAACAAGGTTAATGGGTCTCTCATATCTTTCATCCACGCCAGCCCGCACTACTGCCCACTTTGTCAGCATGCTGAGCCTGGGAACTCCATGCTATTATAAATAAGCAAGGTTTTTTCTCAATGCTGCACCAGCCATTAAGTTACTCTGAGATGTACAATCATAAATAATCATGCTCTTTTGCTTAGTTCTCAAACACTAAAGCAGCAGGTTCTGTGCTCTGTAGCGAGAGCCACATCTGTTTTTGAAACACATGATTTTCTCAGTGTTTTCTTACTCAATATGCAGTGTGTTCCTCAAGCAGCTGTTCCTCATTTAAGCAAGGTGAATTACATCCTCAGAACACAGACAGGAAGAACAGGGAAAGAAAACAAAAGATTATTCATTTGGGTCAATGATGTCATGTTCTTTTTTATTATTTAAATTCATTTCTTTAAATATACAGAAATAAAAGACTAAACTACAATGACTGCAGTACACCTCATGGTGAAGTTATGAAATAAAATGTATTATTATAATGAAGAAATAAAAAGTCGTAGATATATATAAAAAAAATATATATATATATATATATTAGCAAAACATTTTAGCTCTATGGCTTAATAATATTTGAAAAAACGTTTGTTGACACTCTTATAATGGTTTATCGGTATGGAAGCCCGTTTAAACCACTGAATAAAAAAAAATGTTATTGCGACTCTTTATCTCAAAATTGCATGACACAAACTTGCAATTCTGACTTTTTCTCAGAATTGTGAGATATAAAGTTGCATTTGTGAGTTACAAAGTCAGAATTATGAGATATAAATTCACAGTTCTGACTTTTTTTTCTCAGAACTGTAAGATATAAACTCTTTTAACTTGCGAGTTAAAAAGTTAGAATTGTGAGATAAACTTAATTCTAAGAAATAACTATTTGAGTTTATATCTCGCAATTCTGACTTTATATCTGAGAACTGTAAGATATAAACTCGTAATTGCGAGTTAAAAAGTTAGAATCATGAGATAAACTCACAATTCTAATAAATAAGGTCAGAACTGCATGATATAAACTCACAATTGTGTTATAAAGTCACAATTATGAGAAATAAAGTCAGAATTACAAGATATAAATTTTTTGCATAGAATTGTGAGTTTATATCTCACAATTTTGCCTTTTTCTTTAGAATTGTGATATATAAACTTGTGATTGTTATAAAGTTAAAATTGTGAAATATTTTTTCTTGCAAATGCTAGTTTGTATCTCACAATTCTAACTTTTATCTCACAATTGCAAGTTTATATCTTGACTTTCTTTCACAATTCTGACGTTTGTTCCTTGCAATAAAGTCAGAATTGCATGAAATAAACTTGCAATTCTAAGAAAAAAGTCACAACTGCAAGATATAAATTCGCAATTCTGAGAAAAAAAGTCAGAATTTTGAGTTTATATCTCACAATTCTGACTTTATATCTCACAATTGCGAGTTTATATCACACAATTCTGAGAACTCAATTGTGAGTTTATGTCTTATAATTCTGAAAAAAAGTTTCAAAATTTTTTTCAAGATATAAACTAGCGTTTGCAAAAAAAAAAAAAAATTGCAAGGTTTTATCGCACAATTCTGACTTTATAACTGGCAATTCTGAGTTTATATCTCACAATTCTGAGACAAAAAGACAGAATTGTGAGATCATTTATTATTATTATTATTAATAATTTTACATTTTTTATTCAGTGGTGGAAACAGTCTTCCATATATGGGTCATAAGACGAAAAGGGGTTTTCAAACATCAAAATAACAAAAGTTTAGTACATATTTAACTTTTATTATTATTAAATAGAAAAAAAAAACATTAGAATGTGTCCTGTTTAACATTTTTACCAGTCATACACTGTCATTCAGTGTAACAATACTTCATATAACAGTCCAAAAATATCTTGTCAGGCATATTTATAACCAGAATTATTAGATAACAAAAACAAATTAATTGTGAATTAAAAATCTATACCAATCTTTGCCACTATCCTTTAAACCTCTAGGTATTAAAATTGCTTTAGTAAATTTAATTTGATGCAGACACTAAAATGAGCCATCTCGGCTCTGACGTCTCACACACACACACACACACACACACACACACACACACACACTATAATTATATACAATTATAATAGCTACATATAAACTTTATCTATTTATATATGATTATATTTATATATAAAGCCTTATACCTGGTAATTTTGGTGACAATCCCTTCCGGTAGGCCTATACCATCTGTGAAGGTCACATGACCTTGTGTCTCCCTGCGTGTGGTGATGTTTCATATTATTGTTTTGTGTCTTTCAACTTTTTATTGCTTTTTTATTTATCTTTATTGAGGTTTTCCTCAATCCTTCAAACATTACGGTCTGAGTATTATTTCTCTCTGCCCGAGGAGTACATGGATGAGAGTAATTATTCTAATGATCAAGCTAACAACCTAAAGCATGAGTGGGAGTTTTCAGCCCCTCATCATGTTTATTATGTATGTATACAGCACAGGGGCCTTGAGTAAACAACATCCCCAGATACTCCTCTTCCTCTTTAAGATACATAAAATCAAAGATGTTCATTTACTATCACATTCTGGTGTTCTGCTGCTAAACTGAAAGTGAACTACTAAATTAGTAAACGGCTCAAACAGGTGATGGTAAGATGGAGAAAGGGAATGCTTTGTTGAGGACAGCACAAAAGGGCTGAATTTTAAAGTGTGACCTGTCACTTGAAGATAAAGGCAGGTAAGTGTGCAAGGTTTGAGCATGAGTTTCATATTGTTGGATCCCTCATATGCACTTCTAAGCTTTCTTTTGTGCTTGAACGCAGGGGAATGTATCAAGCCAGCAGGTGATGTGCTCGCTAGCAGCTTTGAAGTCTATGATTTGAATATTGTTTCAATGAATGAAATGATTATGTTTACCTCAGAGGGCATTCTGAGAAAAAATACAGAGCTACAGAGATGTTGATGTCATTCATTTGATTCAAAACATCAAGCAATTAAGTTTTGAAAAGTGTGACCATGGCTACACCACTCACCCTTAGAGATTTATTTATTTATTTTTTTTAAATAAATTATTACTTTTATTCAACAAGGTTGCATTAAATGTATCAAAAGTGTCACTTAAGAGATGTATAATGTTACAAAAGATTTCCAAATGAATGGCTTTCACTTTATATTTATCAAAGAATTATCACTTTTTCCATAAATATCTAAAATTATTAGATTCTTTTTTTTTTTTTTTTTTTTTTTGAAAAAAAATCTCTGAAAAAAATCTATTAAAAAGGACACATTCTAATAATATTTGTAAAAAAAAAAAAAAAAAAAACTAATTAATAAACAATTTACTTAGATTTGTACAGGCAGATTCATACAGTTTATTATAAAATTAAATCATTCAACAGCTATTAAAAATTTCATCCATAACAATAATAAATGTAAATTATCTAATATGTACACACTTTCGACAATAACAGAAAAAAATATTTTGGCAATAATTGATAAATATAAAAAATATGAAAGCTAAAGATAAGATAAAGAGAAAAATGACATAACTTTTGTTAATTTTTAATATTATTGACATTTTATTATTTTGTATTTTGTTATAATAATACATTTTGTACATAATAATACACTGTGTTGATGCTTAAAACCCTATTTTTGTATTTGACCCATACTTTTGTCAAGAATTAATTTAGATTTAATAATTTTCTAAATAAATGAGTTAGATTTGTATATGCAGTATTTTTAAATTAATACAATGTATTATATTGCCCCCCAAAAATCCATAATTCAACAGCTATTAAAATTTTCATCCATAATAATAATAATGTAAATTATCTAATATGTGTACACTTTTGACAATAACAGATTTTTTTGACAATAATTAATAAATATAAATAATATAAAAGAGAAAAATAAGATAAAGAGAAAAATTATATAACTTTTGTTAATTTTTAATATTATTGAGATACTTTTTATTTTGTGTTTTATTATAATACATTTTGTACATAATAATACACTGTGTTGATGCTTGAAACTCTTTTTTTTTTTTTTTGTATTTGACCCATACTTTTGTCAATAATTAATTTAGATTTAATAATTTTCCAAATAATTTAGTTAGATTTGCACAGGCAGTATTTTTTAAATTAATACAATGTATTATATTGCCCCCAAAAATCCATAATTCAACAGCTATTAAAAATTTAATCCATAACAATAACAATGTAAATTATGTAAATGTAAATTAATATGTGTACACTTTAACAATAACAGAAAAATATATATATATATATATATACATACATTGGCAACAATTAATTATTTCATCACATTTAATTATTGTATTTTATTATAATAATCCATTCTTCACAAAATAATACATTGTTTTTTGTATTTGTCCCATACTTTTTTTTTCCATGTCAAAAGGCTATGCAAGACTAAATGGATACCGAGAAATTGGATGTTGAACAGCACGTCTGAGTCACATCAACAAAAAGCAATATACCCATTTTGCGCACTGTGCCTTTGAATTCTCCTGTGGATATGTGTTTAGCAGCTCTGCCATGGTAAAGCTTGAATTTGTTTACATGGATTGGCAGGCCTATAATACGGCAATGCAGCCGGTTGGACCACGGCTGTTGAATATAAATGCACGTTGCTCTTGCATACGTGTACATTGCCATATTAAATCACATCTAGTGGCTGAACTTGAGTTTGAAATCGATGCCCTGGTGGCAATGAAAGTGATTTAGCATGCACTTCTAAAAGATCTAGCACTGGAGATTAATGATCGTGTGACATTGTCAATGCATTCAACATCAGTGGATCATATTCTTTTTGTCCTTTTGGAATGTACATCTCCTGTCACTGAGAAACAAAGGTATGAAAGCGCTGTTACCCATGCTTTGAATCTCAAATCAGTGATGATCGTGTCAACGAACCTGATCAAAATGTCTGTTGACAAAAGCCTTTGTTTCTGTGATCAGATCACATTTATGGAATGTAATATTCACTACTCACTCACTAATGCTCATGTACAACACATTCTCTTTCTCAACTTGTCACACATTGATGCTTGGCAAGGACCCTTTGGCCCCTTTAGCATCATTTTCGGTGTGAAGGTCCTCCACTGCTTAAAATAAGAAACCTTTGGGGTCAATATGCCCACGCAAAAGGCACTGGGATTTTAGCGTCCGCCATAAAGCTCATCCTATGTGCTGCAATTTCAAAAAATGCCACAGAAGAAGCCTTACTTCAGCCTTGGTTGTGAAATGCCATTAGCTTTTGTTTGTCTCGTGACCGATTGCGTCATGCTACGGGAGTATTTTTTTGAATGAGATGTGAGCGTGTTGACCGGGATTATTTTTAGCAAATAAACCTTATGTTTTACTCTCTTTTTCACATAAAGATATCATATGGCTTCAGAAGACTTGGAATGCAACAGATGGAGGACGCTGCACGTCGAAAAGTGATGCTAAAAAGATACCAAAAAGGTATCATGCTGCAAAAAGTGATGCCAAGGGGTCTTGATCAAGCGTCAATATGTGACAAGTTGGGAGTGAGAACGTGTTGTCATGTAATACTCACGATCTAACATTCTCTAAAACAGTTAAGAACTATTTTTTTCAGTTTTGTGAATTGGTGGTACAGTCTTCATACAGTTTTAAATCATAAATCATACAGTTTTAGAGAAAACAAAAGTTTTTGCAAGCAAATGCACTTTTATTTATTTATTTTTAATTTCCCCCAGGAAAACTAGACACTTTTGCAATTATTATGCAAAAGCAATGAAATATATATTTTTTTTCCGTCACGTTTTTTTTTTTGTTGCATCATGTCCTTTTTTTAGGTGCTCCGTAGTTTTCACATGAGACTGGCTTGCATAAATTATTACCAATTTCTAAAGCATGAAGAATTCACAACACGTGTCTGTCACAGTTTTTCTCAGAATTGCATGATACAATTTCACAATTCTGAGAAATGAAGTCAGAATTGCATGATATAAACTCCAATTGCGGGTTAAGTCAGAATTGCCAGATAAACTAACAATTCTGACTTTTTCCTCAGAATTGCTTGATATAAACTCTTAATTGTGAGAAATAAAGTCAGAATTGCAATATAAAACTTTCAATTCTGACTTTTTTACTCCCAAACTCAAGTTTGTATCTCGCAATTCTGACGTTTTTCATGCAATTCTGACTTTTGTCATGTAATTCTGACTTTTTTCTCAGAATTGCATGATATAAACACTGAAAAAATGTTTATATCTCGCAATTCTGACTTTATAACTCGCAATTGCGAGTTAATATCACACAATTCTGAGAAAAAACTCAGATGTGCGAGTTTATATCTTAAAATTCTGACTTTATAACTCTCAGTTACGAGTTTGTATTTCGCGATTCTGAATAAAAAACTCAGATTTGTAAATTTATATCTCGAAATTCTGACTTTATAACATGCAATTGTGAGTTTATATAATGCAATTATGAGAAAAAAGTCAGATT
The DNA here is from genome assembly GCF_022985175.1 of Labeo rohita. Classification (NCBI taxonomy): domain Eukaryota; kingdom Metazoa; phylum Chordata; class Actinopteri; order Cypriniformes; family Cyprinidae; genus Labeo; species Labeo rohita. The sequence goes on from NC_066879.1 coordinate 4,726,965, forward strand.
TGCATGATATAAACTGACAAAAAAATGAGTTTATATCTCGCAATTCTGACTTCATAACTCGCAATTGCTAGTTTGTATCATGCAATTCTGAGAAAAAAGTCAGATTTGTGAATTTATATCTCAAAATTCTAACTTTATAACATGCAATTGTGAGTTTATATAACGCAATTCTGAGAAAAAAGTCAGATTTGCGATTTTATATCTCAAAATTCTGACTTTATAACTCTCAACTGCGAGTTCGTATCACGCAATTCTGAGAAAAAAGTTAGATTTACGAGTTTATATTTTGCAATTCTGACTTTATAACTTGATAAAAAGTTGCAATTACTTTTATAGATTTTTATTAATTTATTTTCTGATTAAAATGCAAGGCATTTAAATTGGATAAAAATTACAAAAATAAAAACTAATATATTAATAAAAGTATAAAAAATGTTTTTTTTTTTAAAATCATTATATTAACTGAATTATATCAAAGTATTATAAATTATATTACTAAATTTATTTTGTGATAGAATATTGAACAAATTAAAAGGACATCTCTCCCTCTCTATAGATAAATGTAAAAATTAGCAATAGTAGGGTTCGATTTTTCCCTCAGATGATCAGTTTATACGCTTTCTACAACTAGAACTGAGCTGTCGACTCAGCAGTTGCACACATTCATTCAGTTCTTTGCGTCATACTCTGTTTTCACTGATAAAAAAACAAGCCTACAGTTGTCTAAAGCCCCACAAACAGGTGATGAAATTGAATGTGAACTCAAAGCCATTTGCAGATTATAACTACATTTTATATACTAGCAGTACCTCAGAAATATTCACAGCCCTCGGTGCTCAGTGTGGTAATACTCTAAAAGAAAAATCGCCACGGCATTAAAAGGTACCACATCCCGCGCACAGATGGAGAGTGCCACCGCTTCCCATTCCTTTTAGTGGGAGACGTACTGCCAGCATAGTAAAATGAAATGGCCTTATTTGCATTGAGCTGGAGGAGAATAGCTTTTAAAGTGGGTTAGGGTGAAGGGGAGCAGAAAAGACTTCAGAACCGGTTTGAGGAGGAAAAAAGAGAGAGACAGAGAGAGGTAAGAGGCTTAGCGTGCTTCAGGGCTTCGGTGTTTGGAGAACCAGACTGTGAAAGGAAGGGAAATTAGGCGTCCCTCGCTCTTTCCCTCTTTCTCTTTTATCTAATGAGGCCGATAGTTCCTAGCTGTCCTCGAGTCACGCTGATGTCCAATCAGGTGGCCAGATGTTTGCGGTTTCGCAGTGCGGATCCATAAAGCTACCTGCGCACGAGGGTTAAACGCATTGATCATAAAGAGAGGCAGCCTTGAGATCTAAAGCTTGTGCAGGAAAGCTTCACGGTCTCCAACTGGGCTGCTTGTATAAGAAAGGATGGAACGGGCCCCACCGTCCTCAGGCAGGCATTGGCTTTGGATATTTGACGCTCTTATGCCCAGCCGAGGAGGAACTGAGAAGAAATGAAAGCAGAATCTACTACTTATGAAAGAATTCACAAGCTCCTGCTCACAGTGTTGAAAGCAAAGGAGGTGTTATCACTGCAGCGCAACATCTGGGGTTTTCACATCTCGAGGGAAGCTGGGCATGAAACACGTTCTCCACAGAAAGAAAGTAGCTGGAAGATTCTTGGACGGCTTTCGAAACATGAAAAAGACTGGAAGACATATTTCAAACAGAAACTGCGGTGCAACAGCGCAGCCTTACAATGGCACGGGATCGGGAACGATAGCCTGAAACGATAAATGGCATTCATGAGGTCCCGTACTGGAAAAGTTTGCAGTCGAAACACTTTCAAATTTAAATACAAAACGCTTCTGTGGAAAATGTGACCACAGCATAAATGTTTGAATAAGCGCTGCATATCAATGCGGTGTGAGAAGCAAAAAGCTTTGTTCGGTGGGCTGAGAAGAATCCTCGTCCTTTATTAAACATCTAAGTTCAGGTCAGCTTCATTACCATAATACAGAGCTCTTATACCATGGAACAAACATCCTCCCTCAAAAAGACAGCTTGGTCAACAGATTGGGAATTTTGTGCACAGTGTGCAAGTTTTGTTTGTGTACGACGGCTGGATTTAAAAAAGGTGAAAGGTAAACAATACGCCACACGATAAAATATGGATCTCTTCCCATTAAAAAGTAGCTGGAAAAGGACAGGCTAGCACTAAATCTACAAAATAAATCCAGGTCATTTGTACAAAAAAGTACAAAAACGTACCTACCTATACATGCAGTTCATTGCAGTTTCCAGCTGAAATACCAATAACTTTTATACCCTTTTCACAAAAATTACGCTAACAGGGCAGATTTATACATTAATAAAGACATATTCATGGTGTTCTTGCACACTACCATGTTGTGATGCTAAGACATTTTGATGTTTTCATCAAATAACCAGCTGCATACGCACTGCATTTCTGACGTGGTAAAATTGCTCAGTAGCCCACCTGGTACACTACCAGTCAAAAGTTTTTGAACAGTAAAAATTTTAATGTGTTTAAAAAAGTCTCTTCTGCTCACCAAGCCTGCATTTATTTGCAGTAATATTGTGAAATATTTTTACTATTTAAAATAACTGCTTTCTGTTTTAATATATTTTAAAAAGTAATTTATTCCTGTGATTAAAGCAGAATTTTCAGCATCATTACTCCAGTCTTCAGTGTCACATGATACTTTAAAAATCATTCTAATATGCTGATTTGTTGAAACATTTACTATTATCAATATTTATATTATAATATTTATATTTATATTATTTTAGCAAGGATCCTTTAAACGGATTAAAAGTGATAATGTTACAAAAGATTTCTATTTCAGATAAATGCTGTTCTTCTGAACTTTCTATTCATCAAAGAAACCTGAAAAAATTCTACTCAGCTGTTTTCAACATTACAATAATAATAAATGTTTTTTGAGCAGCAAATCAGAATATTAGAATGATTTCTGAAGGATCATGTGACTGGAGTAAAGATGCTAAAAAAATCAGCTTTGAAATTACTGGAATAAATTACATTTTAAAATATATTCAAATAGAAAGTAGCTATTTTAAATAGTACAAATATTTAAATTTTTTTTTTACTGTTTTTCTGTATTTTGGATCAAATAAATGCAGGCAGAAGAACTTCTTTAAAAAAAAAAAACATAAAAAATCCTACTGTTCAAAAACTTTTGAATGGTAGTGTACATCATGATACTTGGGTACAAGTCTGGTAAACAATTTAGAAAAAAAGAGCCCAAAAACTTACACAAGCAAGCTTAGTAAGGTTTAGGGCAAGGTTTAGTGTAGGTGGTCCATTATTTTGCAATACAGAATTAACCTTTTTGCGCCACACACTGGACATTTCATTTCCAAACTGCTATGATATTTGTAACAACCACTGTAATAAAACATTGCTGAAATGTTTTAGACACTTTAGCATCAATCATTGCATATTCCAAAAGTGTTGCAAAACATGCAAGAAGCAACGTAAGCTGTTTGCAGAAATGTTGTCGCAAGCACGTTTTTGGTTGAAATAACTTTATAACAGAATGGAAAAAGGCAACAGTGGCACTTCTGGCATTGCAAAATGTCAATATGTGCTGATCAGAATGTTTTGGTTTTGAATGTATTGAAGGGCCAGAGGCTTGTTTATATGACCGTAGTGTGAAAATAAAAATGAGGGAAGGAGATAGGAGACGCTCTCATGTTCTCCAGGAGTGGTTCATCATCCTCTCGGAATGGGTTTCTGCTGACACACATCAGTTTGAAGCAAATGTCTCTCTGTCATAATCACAGCTTTTTATGATCATTTTGCCCTTCCTGCCCTTTCACATTGTCAGAGAGTAATGAGTACTTTTAGAGTGAGAAAAGATAGATAGACTGTGTGTATGTGTGAGAGAGAATCAAACCTCCTCCCTTTGATCAATGGTAAAGAAACACACCACCAAGTTTGGGGACTTGATATGCAACCGATCCAACCCGTCAAACATCCATTCACAAAATGATCCTGCCTTTATCTTGATCTTCTTTATCTCCTGTATTGTTTGAAAGATGATTAGTGCTTACATGATGAAATCATTCAGCATTAAATAGTATGTAAATAACTTAAAGACACTCAAGACAAGACAAGATCTAAAGACAGAGGACTGAATTGTATTCAAAGGTACTCAAGATTAAATAAATAAATAAAATCACACATAAACTGTCTAATTTAATTCATACGTCTATATAGGCAAAGATGTCTAGATTTGATCTTTATGTTTATAATAACTGAATAAAGAAAAAACGAATACACAAAAGAGCAAACTTAAGTAATTTAGATTTAATAATTCTGATAATTTTCTTGAGTTTCTTGATTTGTATTGCAGTATTTTTTATTAATACAATTTATTATACTGACCAAAAAAAAAAAAAAAAAAAAAAAAAACAGTATTCATATTTTCGTTCTTAACTATAATAATGATAATTATCTAATATCTGTAGACTTTTGACAGTAAAAAATGGCAATAATGAATAGAAAAAAATATGAATATGACTGATGATAAGACAAACTAATATATATATATATATATATATATATAGTATTGTATGTATTGTATATATTGTATAATTGACAGATTTTTATATGCTGTCATTTTATGGGAAGGGGTTTTTATAATAATACATTTTATTGTATTACATAAAATTACATTATTCAACAACTACTCAAATTTTCATCCATAACAATAATATTATAAATTATCTAATATGTATAGACCTTTGACAATAAGAGAAATATATATTTATAAAAAATACCACAAAAACGATGATAAACAGAAAAACTATTATTATTATTATTATTATTATTATTATTATTTTAGTATTATTAACAGGTCTTATAGGCTGTATTTTTATTTGAAGGGGTGCATTTTATATTATATTTATATTATACTGTATATATATTATATCATAATATTATATTACACAAAATTCCATTATTCAACAGCTATTCAAATGTTCATCTATAACAATAATATTGTAAATAATCTAATTTGTGTAGACTTCTGACAATAACAGATTTTTTTTAGCAATTAATAAATAGAAAACAATACAACAAAACTATGATAAACAGAAAAAAATGTTATTATTATTATTATTATTATTATTATTATTATTAACTGATTTAATAGGCTGTATTTTTATATGAAGGGATGTTTTTTATATTATATTTATAATATATATATATATATATATATATATATATATATCATAATATTATATTACACAAAATTCCATTATTCAACAGCTATTCAAATGTTCATCTATAACAATAATATTGTAAATGATCCAATTTGTGTAGACTTCTGACAATAACAGATTTTTTAGCAATAATTAATAAATAGAAAAAAATACAACAAAACTATGATAAACAGAAAAAATGTTATTATTGTTATTATTATTATTATTATTTTAGTATTATTAACTGATTTAATAGGCTGTATTTTTATATGAAGGGATGTTTTTTATATTATATTTATAATATATATATATATATATATATATATATATATATATATATATATATATATATATATATATTATATCATAATATTATATTACACAAAATTTCCATTATTCAACAGCTATTTAAATGTTCATCTATAACAATAATATTGTAAATGATCTAATTTGTGTAGACTTTTGACAATAACAGATTTTTTTAGCAACAATTAATAAATAGTAAAAAATACAACAAAACTATGATAAACAGAATTTTTTTTATTATTGTTATTATTATTATTATTATTATTATTATTTTAGTATTATTAACTGATTTAATAGGCTGTATTTTTATATGAAGGGATGCATTTTATTACAATAATACATTTTATTAAGTTACATAAAATCCCATTATTCAACAGCTATTCAAATGTTCGGACAACAACAGAAAAAAACTATCAATAATTAATAAATAGAAAAAATAAACTAAGATAAACAGAAAATTATTATTGTTGTGATTGTTTTTAGTATTATTGACAGATTTTTATATGCTGTACCTATATGAAAGGATGTATTTTATTATAATTTTAGATTTATATACATTTATTTTACATTTTATTATATTACATAAAATTTCATTATTTAACAGCTATTCAAACATCCATAACAATAATATTGTACTTATCTAATGTGTAGACTTTTGACAATAACAGAAGAAAATCGCAATAATTAATAAATAGAAAAAAATGACAATTGTATTTTATTATAATATTATAAATATTATAATAGTACACATTAAACTCCGTTATTCAGCTATTCAAATGTATACTTCCATAGCAATATTTATATAAATGATCATATTTATGTAATTATCTACACACGAATATCGTAAGAATACCTTAATTTAGTGTATATTGTACATTTCAGACAATTGTGTGCAAATGAACTTTTGCCCTACCGCCTAATAAGGTAAATGAGATAATGCCGTGGTGTAAACAGTCCAATCCTGTTCTTTGGTTGACTCCCAGGTTTCTGAAGACCTGTAATTCAACATTGCAAAAGTCAGCCAACGCTTACTATCACTCTGCACACACGTGTCAGCGCTACAGGACTTACTTCCGGTTCAACATGGCGGCATCCATGGCATGTCAGGCGGCTGTGAGAGGACTCCGAGCAGCAAGCACCAAACAACTGCTTGTGAGCCGAAACCAGGTAACAGATCGCAGATCTGTACGTTTATCCTCCAGTGCGTGATGTGACCTGAAGAAGAACGTAGTATTGCGTGTGGCAGCTGCTGTCTGTCTGTTTACAGCGTCTGATAATGATGATATTCTGCACATACACTCTGAATATATGTACAAACACTCATTTAACTTGGCATTGCTTGTTCATTTAACTAGCGAACAGAACAAAATAGAATGACAGACAGACGATCATCCAGCTCTGTGCTGCTTTGGAGAATTATTCACTTACTGTTCAATTTGTGCTAAACTTTAACCGTAAACAAGGTGTTTGATAACTGACGTCACCGTATAAATATGTTTCTAAAACACACAGTGCATGATCTGCGATACAGTCTGGTTATTTTGACCAGTAAGTCATTTAGACCAATATTCTGTTTTAAAAATTCTGATGCTGCTCTTCTGAAGATTCTGTTCTGAAGTTAATAATTTGGTTCTAGATATTCTACTCTACATATCAAAGGTTCTGTTGTAATAATAAATGTAATAATCTGAAGATTTTGTTCTAAAGATTCTAACCAGGTCAAGTCTCATAAGATAATAATACCGTACGTCAGCTTTGTATTCTGCTATATATAATTCCTGCAATACTGGTTCCTAAAGGTGAACTTTTTAATAACGTTTGAGTGTTTTAGAGCTTTTTTGTGCTTTTTTTCATAAGGCTTTGCTAGAAATGATTGTTTCACCTTCAGGTTTGTCCTCTATTCATTCAGCCATTGAGCAATAGGCCAGAGTAACGTCCATCTATATCAGCCTTTGACCCGTCAGTGATGAAACTTTTTTTTTTTTCTGCTGAGCTGGCCAACAGCAATTTGCTGTCAGTCCACGGCAAAGGTTTAAAGGTCGTTTTTAATATTTATCTTAGGTATACGCACATTTCTCTGCTGTCATAATTCTTGTATTTTCTGCAGTATAAGTATTTTTGGCCGATTGTCTTGTGTTCCTCTTTTGGTCTTGCAAAAATGAAGTGATTTTTAATGTTTCCTTATTTTGGGTGTCGTTTGACTTGTGCACTGAAAGATTCCTGTGCACAAACAGACCGTAAACCAGGACAACAGGACAAAGTAGATCAACAGTGCGGTTTCAATGGAAATTCAGTTATATGGAAAGTCAGAGGCTATATTTTGACATTATAGAACAAAGCTCAGAAGGAAAGTTTCAAGTAGGTCATTGAATAGATCTGAGCTGCAGCTTCCATTCTGTTTTAATCCTGACTGATATCCTTAAATAGTTCAGGGGCTGTTGGCACATTAAACAAATGTGTTGTTTGTCAGAGGACAGAGGCTTTGCTTCTTTAAAGCTTACCCGAAAAGTAAAATTTGAAAACTTACCAACCCTCAATCCATTAAAAATGTAGTTGAGTTTGTTATGTCATCAAAGACATTTGAAAACATCACATCTGGATGTAGCTGTTTGGACTCTCATTCTGATGGCACCCATTCACTGCAGAGGATCCATTGGTTAGGCTAAATTTCTACATTTTTGATAAAGAAACAAACTTACCGTTTCTTTAAGAATTGTTTTTTATTTGTTGTACCAAAAAGTACACTGGAATCTATGTAAGCCTGTTTCTGCCAAAAAAAGGTTATTGTGACTTTTTTTCTCAGAATTGCAAGATATAAACTCACAATTGTAAGTTTATATCTGAGAAATCGGAATCACTAATTTATTTCTCAAAATTGTGAGTTTATTTCTCAGAATTGCAAGTTTATGTCTTGCCATTTCTGACTTTTTCTTTTTCTCTCAGAGTTATGAGATATAAACTTGCAATTGTGTGTTATAAAGTCCAGTTTTAAGTTTGTGGTTAATTTTTCAAAATTGCAAATTTATGTCTCACAATTCAGATTTTTTTTTTCTCAAAATTGTGAGATATGAGCTTGCAATTCAGAGAAATGAAGTCAGAATTGTGCGACATAAACTTGCAAATTTGACTTTTTTTCTCAGAACTGTGTGATTAAACTTGCAATTCTGAGAAGCAAACTTGCCATTTTGGGAAGGAAAGTTTTATTTGTTTATTTAATAAAATTTCTCTAAATTGCGAGTTATTGTGTGTGTATTCTGTTCTGTTCAAATTGTGGTATAAACTCTACTTTTTTCTTAGAATTGCAAGTTTATGTTTCGCAATTGTGACTTTTTTCCTCAGAATTGTGTTTATCTCGCAATTGTGACTGTTTCTCAGAAATTGTGAGTTTATATCTCACAATTGTGACTTTGTTTTTCAGAATTTGTGAGTATGTCTTGCAATTGTGACATTTCACAAAAAAATGTGCAATTTTGAGAAATAAAGCTTTATTTATTTATTTATTTAATACAACTTTATTTCTCAAAATTGCAAGTTGCAATTAAAATTGTGAGTTTCTCTCGCAGTTGTGACTTTTTCTCAGAATTGTGAGTTTATATCTCGCAATTGTGACTTTGTTTCTCAGAATTTTGCGAGTATATGTCTTGCAATTGTGACTTCTCAGAATTGTGAATTTATATTTCACAATTCTGACTTTATAACGTGTCATTAAGTCTGAATTGTGAGAGATACAAACTTGCAATTCTGAGAACATGTCAGTCTATTTTTTTCCCCTCAAAAGTGGACTGTGGCTGTCTCACAGTTCGGAGAAAAAAGTGAGAAATAGCGAGACATAAACTTGCAATTTTGAGAAATAAAGCTTTATTTGTTTTTGTTTAAAAACTTTATTTCTCAAAATTGCAAGTTATTGAGTGTCTATTCTTTTCTGTTTAAATTGTGACACAAACTCAACTTTTTTTCTCAGAATTGCAATTTTCTATTTCGCAATAATGACTTTTATCCTCAGAATTGCGAGTTTATCTCACAGTTATGACTTTTTCCTCACAATTCTGACTTTATAACATGTGAGTCATAGAGTCTGAATTGTTGTCTTTTTTTTCCCTCAGAAGTGGACTTTGTAACGCACAGTTGCGAGTTTATATCTCAAAATTTTGAGAAAAAAAGGTCAGAAGACATAAACTTGCAATTCTGAGAAATAAACTCGCAATTTTGGGAAATAAAGATTTATTTTTCTATACTTTTCTGTTCAAATTGTGATATAAACTCTAATAATTGCGAGTTTATATTGTGACTTTTATCTTCAGAATTCTGAGTTTATCTCGCAGTTATGACTTTTTCTCTGAATTGTGAGTTTATATCTTGCAATTGTGACTTTGTTTCTCAGAATTTGCAAGTTTGTATCTTACAATTTGAACAGAACAGAATAGAAACGCAATTACTTGCAATTTTGAGAAATAAAGTTTTATTAAATAAATAAAGCTTTATTTCTCAAAATTGTGAGTTTATATTTCGCAATTGTTTTTTTTAATATCATGCAATTCTGAAAAGTCAGATTTGCTTGTTTATATCGCACAATTCTGACTTAATTTCTCTGAATCGCAAGTTATATCTCAGTTATAAAAAGTCAGAAATGGCTCAGAATTGCGAGATTAAAAAGTCACAGTTACCTTTTTTTTTTTAAATTCAGTGGCAGAAACAGGCTTTCACATGAATCAGTGGAATAACCGTGCACAAATATATTTTCCCTGTAAAGAGCTGTTTTATTGGGCCCTAGAAAGGGTTTAGTTTATGCAGACTTTCATAAATTATCAGGTATGTAGTAATGCGTTCATACTAAAATAGCACCCATCTACAGGCATCTGATAATAACAGCAGCCATAATTTAATAGCAAAATTCTGTTTACACATTATTGGCTTCACAGTAAACCCCTGTGAACACCACAGATGTCATGTCTGCTTCCTTCAGACATCAATATTGTCTTAAAACAATTTTATTCTGAAATTACTTCACACAACGGCTCAGCGTCTCATAAATCTTAACACCGGTTGGTACACAAAACACTGGATGTTCTTCCTAAAAAACACCTTTCCAGTGACTTTAGTCTGCACAGCTAGTTGAAGCACTGACTGACCTGATTTTGCGACTTGATTCAGTCGATTTATTGATTCAGCTCCCAGAATGCGGCATTGATGTCATCATGAAAGTCTGCTTTTCGGTGGAAATGTATTTTTAATCAAATTACTAAATCATTAAATACTCTCGGTTTCTAACTTTTTTGACCTTATTATTATAAATGGTGTCCCTGAGATGGAGTTTCAAAGTTATATAGAGAGGTTCTGCGCTGGAAAATGACATTGGATCAACACCAATTTAGTGTATAAGGCATCACTTCATTACTTCATGCAGTCCACTCTGCTGCTATAAGATGTGGTTTAGTAGTGCATGCAGAGTGCTTAGCTAGCATATATTTTCATTTCTGTCGTATAATGAGATGCAGCCCGCTGCAACAGGGCACAAGCCTCATCCATCTGAGAAAGGGCCTGCTCTAACGAGAAAGTACATACTGCCAAATGCAGTTATATTATTTTTATTGAAATGACTTATTTAAGTCTCGTTTGGTATCGGGGGGGAAGTGACATCTTTATGGTAATAGGTCTTTAATGTATAGGTTTATCTCAGCTATTTGTAAAGATGATAAGGACCTCCAGATTGTGTGTGTGAAGGTCAGAAGTAATTCAAAAAAGCAAGCACTAATGTCAAGATGTGATACAGACACTAATGAGATGTAGATTAGAGCAGCTTTTTCCATTTTTCTCTCAGTTTGGACTTCTCATGTTTGGATCAAATCCATGTTTCACCAGCTCTTTAGGAGTCTGGCTGTCAGCCAGTTCCTGATGACGATCAATGAGCTGTTTTTATTAATCAGTGACTGTATACTTTGACGTTTGCACTAGTGCTGGGTAAAAAAAAAAAAATAAACATTTTCTGATTAATAGTGATCTTCACTTTAACAATCACGTTTTGTGCCAGTGTTAGCGCTTTTCAGCGTCACACAATAACAGTGAGTGTAGCTAGTGTAATCAGATTCACGAACAAGTGACTCTTATGAACTGGTTCTTTTTAGTGAATCAAACACATAGTTAAACCAGGCTGATTCACAAACAAATAACTCTTTTGAACCAGTCCTTTTAACAAATTGCTCAAAAAGACTCAGGAGGTACTCACTGAACTCACTGAATCTGTCAAGCATAAGACCCATTTAGAACTTTTCTTTCACTGTATTATTAGTGTAATTGCTATCTATTAGTGTTTAATTAAACACTGGTCCAAAAGAGTAATTTATTTGTAAATTAGACTGGTTGAGCTACATTTGTTTTAGTTCCTGAAAAGAAACCATTAATAAAAGTCATTTGTTCATGAATCAGATTATGCTAGATTTATACAATAAATGCAATTACTTTTTCATACTTTTCATAATGTACCATATTTAAAGGTTCCCTTTATAATTAAAGGGATAGTTCGCCCCAAAAATTATTCATCCTCATGTCGTTCCAAACCTGTAAGACCTTCGTTCTTCTTCAAATAACAAATTAAGATATTTTTGACTGTCACAGGATAGAAGAAATCATTGATTAAAATTGTTTTCTTCGCACACAAAAAGTATTCTTGTACCTTCGCAAAATTAAGGTTGAACCACTGATGTCACATGGACTATTTTAGCCATGTCCTTACTACCTTTCCGGCCCTTGAACGTAATAATTGCACTTCTGTCTATGCAGGGTCAGAATACTCTCGGATTTCAACAAAAATATCTTAATTTATGTTGCATAGATGATTGAAGGTCTTACAGGTTTGGAACGACATGAGGGTGAGTAATTAACGACAGAATTTTTGGTCACACTTTATTTTAAGGTCCAATTCTCTCTATTAACAAACCATTAACTATGACGTTTGCCTCAACAAACTCCTAATTTGCTGTTTATTAATAGTTAGTGAGGTAGTTGGTAAAGGGGTCATTGGATGCCCATTTTCCACAAGTTGATATGATTCTTTAGGGTCTTAATGAGAAGTCTGTAACATACTTTGGTTAAAATGTCTCATTGTTAGTGTAAGAAACACCCTTTTTATCTTGTCAAAAATCATCCCTTTAAATCAGGGGTGTCAAACTCTGGTCCTAGAGGGCCGCAGCCCTGCAGAGTTTAGATGCAACCCTAATTAAACACACCTGATCCAACTAATCAAGTCCTTCAGGCTTAATTGAAAACTGCATAGTATGTGTGTTGGAGCAAGGTTGGAACAAAACTCTGCAGGGCTGCGGCCCTCTAGGAACTGAGTTTGACACCCCTGCTTTAAATGCTACTGAGCTCTGCTCACCCTGTCCCTTTCTACTGTGTGGTGATGAGCTGTTCTGTTTACTTTAGCTACATTTAGCCGTGAAACTTGCTAATTAGCACATTATTAAAAAAAGGCGATGCATAAAAACACTTATACACACTTCTGCTGTAGGTGAAGCTGAATCACGAATGATTTGCACGAACATAGACACATTTATGTAGATCGCCAGGCGCATTTCCTTCTAAAACGAAAATAATGTTAATCCTCTGTGTCTTCAGCGGCTCACATGATGGGAGTAAATGACGACTGCTGTGTACATTATTACATCCCAAAACAAAACACCTCAATCAGTCAGTCGGAGACATTCTTGTCTTCCCCTGAACCAGAGTCGACACAAAGATGGTTGGACTGTTACAGCTCAGTCAGGGCGAGTCTAAGGTAAAACGGCCTTGTCAATCAAAAAAGGGGATATTACTTATAAAGATTAAAAAAATACAACTGGTCGGCACAGACAGCCTTGTGGGCAGCGCGCTGACATACAGCAGTGTTGCACTCCGGGTGTCCCGTATTCGAATCCGACTTGAGGACCTTTCCCGATCCCGCCTCCATCTCTCCCTCCTGTCACTTCTGATCTGTTCTGTTATAATGGGCAAGGCAAGGCAAGGCAAGTTTATTTATATAGCACATTTCATACACAGAGGTAATTCAATGTGCTTTACATAGAAGGAAGTAGAATAATCATAAAAACAATAATAAAAACAATAATCACAAAAAAAGGAAGTAGAACAATCATAAAAACAATGATCACAACAATAAAACAAAAAATGTAAAATGTAAAAAATGATTGATATAATGATTTAAAAATGATTTAAAAATTGATTTAAAATAAATTTAAGACAGTTAAAAACAGAAAATGATTATACATCATGCAATCAGTTCGGACGAATCACAGTGCTTAATAATAAAGGCAAAAATGGCAAAAAAAAAAAAAATATATATATATATATATTTTTTTTTTTTTTTTTTATCATTATAGGGTGGTTGTGTACACACACTGCCAACACACATTTATGTTCAAACATCAAGTGAGTTTTGCATCCGATGACCCCTTTAAGTTTAGGTTTTGGGTAAGATCAGGAACGTAGAATATGGTCATGCAAAATATGTGCTTTATAAGTATTAATAAACAGCCAATATGCTAGTGATATGCATGCTAATAAGCAACTACACTCTTAAAAATAAAGGTGCTTTAAAAGGTTCTTCACAGCGATGCCATAGAAGAACCATTTTTGGTTCCATCTCTTTCTTACCTTTTTATAATCTGAGGAACCTTCTTTTGCCACAAAGAACCTTTTGTGAAACAGAAAGTTTCTTCAGATGTTAAAGGTTCTTGATGGAACCATTTAGACAAAAAAAGGTTCTTCCATGGCATTATAGCCATAGAAGCACCTTTATTTTTAAGTGTGTAGTTAATGGTGAGAATTGGACCCTATGCTAAAGTGTTACCGAATTTTAATTTTTGGGTGAACTATCCCTTTAAATTTCTCTCATTGGTAAGCAAAATAGGCATTGTGACTGAAATATTCCCATATTAGTCAGATTTAATGAAATGGGAATTGAATCGAGAGCTAGTGAATCATAATCCATTTGAACTGGGAAATGTATATCGATACTGCGCACTCAAGTTAATATTTCTTCCCCCCCCCGATTAGAGTGCCTGTGGTTTTACAGAATCTGTGTTTTGGACTTTTAGCACAGAGATAAGAGGCAGTGATTAGCCAGCTGCCAGTCCACGCTAGTGGAGCTCAGCAGCCGTGACTGGCAGGTAGGTATCACGGCAATTCACTCCCATCTTTTATGACAGCTCGAAAATTAGAGATGGCTTGTCAATGACAATGGCAAAAAACGAGAGATGGATTTAAGACAGGCGATGGCCGATAACGTCAACGCCGCCTCAGAAATTTCTGTCTGGACTTAGAGATAATCCCGGAGCTGTTTTCCCAGCACAACCCTCACCGCGCCACGGCCGCATCTCCAAACTTAAAGGAACATTTGCCGCTGCGTTCGTTCTTTAGGGCGGGAAAAAATCTTTACGCAAAGATTGAAGACGTCAAAGCTAATTCGCTTCACAACGCCGCAGCAGCTTGAAAAGCTCGACTAGAGTGTCGAAACAGGACCAGGGGAGTCTGCTGGATGAGGCTGCGTACTGAATATTTTAAACGAGGGGTGGGAGGGTGCGACTCCTCTGGTGCAAGAACTTCAAACAGCAGGCGTCTCTCCCATCTGTCCACAGCGAGAACACATTTACATTTCCTGGCCGCCAGGGATACAGTAGAGCAAGTTTGCTGTAACCGGATTTGAATATCGTTTCGCCAAGGTTAATAGCCATTTCTGTTGCTCATGAGGGCTGTTTAGGCTTTTTCAATAATTTAGGAAGGCGGCAATCATTTAGAGTTCCGTCTGCAGTCTTTTGAAGGAGAGGTGCCTCTTTTGAACGCTCCTGTGGGACTCGTATTCTGGTCCATTTGGGATAATTCTTCTTTAATGATGATTATGATGAGGTGGTATTTAGTGTTACACCGAATTAAAAGTTGTTATACAATAACTGCTGCACCAACGACAGTTGTGAAAAACTTCTGTCGGTCTAGCTTGATGGTTATTCGGTTGGTTAGTGTTTCCTTGGATGTCCAAAGGCTTATTAAGAACATTAGCTTATTAAAGGTCACTAAATATTATGTTGTTACAAACTCACTTTCTTCTTCCAACAAAACAAAAAAGCAGAAAGTCCTCATGCATGGCAAGCTTCAAAAAGGTCAAACAAGCACATAACATAAAAGTATACTTTGTGTAAAAACAGACATTAAGTTATATTGCTATTCAAGGAAACACAGCGACTGGATCGTTGAGTTGAGAACTTGCAAACCAGATTACTCAGATTCATGAATAATTCAAACCAGTTTTAGTTTACCAAATCAGCAGATGCATTGATTCAGTGCTGCTTCTACCATGGATACACTGAGGTCTTGAACGGATTTGAAGATATATTGGTAAATAATTTTAACTTTATCTTGTTTCTGACACAAAATGGCACATGATCTTTCAGAAATTATTCTAATATGCTGATTTGGTGCTCAGATTTTGATAATGATAATTTTTTTGTAAAAAATTAAATGTCACTTTTGATCAATTTAATGCATACGTTTTTTTCTTATTTGGATAGTAAAAATCAGTTAAGTCTGACTCTGTTGCATAGAACTGAATAAAAATAACAGATATTTAATTTAATTAATATATTTTCTGGTCATTTAATGTGTGTAGAAAACTCTTTTATGAAGTGAACACAATTAAAGTATTATTTAGTATAATTTAAGTTTTAGAATTTTTATCATATGTTAATGTAAAAAATATTGTTTAATATACCTTGTGTTTGTTTGCTTGCTGGTTTTTATTGTATTTGCTTTACTTGTGTTTTTGAATTGTTTTTGCCATGAAAATAGCCTAAGATGCTGACATGGCATTAAAAAAATATACTACTACTAAAATATTTTCTACTTTTACTTTTAGTAAAAGTGTGATTATTTTATTGGCTTCTATTTTTTTTTTTAATTCAATATAATTAAAACTGAGTTAAATTAAAAGGCTTACAACATTTTTGATTATTTAATAAAATTATAAATAACTTTTAAAAAGTTTCAGTTTCGGCCCAGTATTTTCATTTTGGTGCATACTTATATTTTTCTTGCTTTTTTTTTTTTTTTTTTTTTGGTAATTTTAATCTTTTAGTCTTACACTGCCATTTAAAGGTTTGTGGTATCATGGTTTCCACAAAAATATTAAAGCAGAAGTCCACTTTCAGAACAAAGATTTACAGATAATGTACTCACCCCCTTGTCATCCAAGATGTTAATGTCTTTCTTTCTTCAGTCATAAAGAAATAGTTTTTTGAGGAAAAAATTTCTGCATTTTTCTCCATATAATCGACTGCTATGGTGCCTCGAGTTTGAACCTCTAAAATGCAGTTTAAATGCGGCTTCAGATGATCCCAAATGCGATTGTAACAATCCCAGCAGAGGAAGAAGGGTCTTATCTAGCGAAAGGATTGGTTATTTTCATAAAAATAATACAGTTTATATACTTTTTAATGTCAAACGCTCGTCTTGTCTTTCTCTCCCTGAACTCTGTGTATTCTGACTCAAGACAGTTAGGGTATGTCGAAAAACTCCAATAGTATTTTCTCCCTCAACTTCAAAAATCATTTCAAAATCATCCTACATCACTGCAGAAGTACTGACCCAGTTTTTGCAAAGTGAACATGCAAAGAAGATCAAACACCCTTAACAAAAAAGGTAAAACAGCGATATAGGAAGATTTTGAAGTTGAGGGAGAACATGAGATGGGAGTTTTTCGACATACCCTAACTGTCACAAACCCGTTTCGCTAAGACCCTTCTTCCTCGGCTGGGATCATTTGAAGCCGCATTTAAACTGCATTTTGGAAGTTTAAACTTGGGGCACCATAGAAGTCCACTATATGGAGAAAAAGGCTAAAATGTTTTCCTCAAAAAACATAATTTCTTTACTACTGAAGAAAGAAAGACATGAACATCTTTCTGTGATGGTGAATACATTATCTGTAAATTTTTGTTCTGGAAGTTGACTACTCCTTTAAGCAGCTCAGCACAACATTGATAATAATAAAAATATTTCTTGAGGTGTAAATCAGCATAAAAGAATGATTTCTGAAGGATCACGTGACACTGATGAACCACTTTTATGGCTCCAGTTCTTTGAAAGTTCATCGCAATTAGTTTTTTTTCCACAGCAGAAATAAAAACTCGGTTTGGAACCCGAGTCTTTGCCCACTTCCAGTTGTCCACAGACTTGACCTCCCTCATCCAGATCTCTCTCCTCTGAATGATGTTCCCTATTAACTATGCTAATTGCTAAATTCATATCTGCAGAGAGTTGCCTTCACCTTCAGCCCGTGTCTGTCTTTAGGAGATTAAGGCAAAAGCGTATCCCATGATGCAAATCTCTGCGATCTAAATCCTTTGGCATGCTCTGCTGACTCCCCCTAACTCAGCTCTGCTAACACACACACGTCACGGCCTAACGGAGCTCTCTTGTCAACTTGTCAAAGGCTGCTGCTCATCCAGTGCCCACCTGACCTTGCTGAATGGAAGTCATACATTAAAATCAGACTATGAAAAGGAGCTGAGAGCATCCAGAGGTCACAAATGAACTTTATTTGGCTTTTTTCCCCAGCACGAGCTAATTAAATCATAGCTTCGTTATCCAACATTGTGACATTGACGGAATACTAAGGTTCGAAATTAAAATAGTTTCACCATGCTTGTTCCTGTAAGCCCGCCATTTTTCTAATTAGCTTGTGTAAACGCTACAACTATGTAAATGCACCTTGTTAAATCTTTAAAGTATCTCAGGTGATGAGCCCTGCACTTTATTAGCTCCATTGTTGTGCTGATTGGGACTATTTTAGCATTGGTATTTTATTATTCATGATAAATGGCAGCTATCATTTCTGAATAAAGTAAACCAATTAGTTACAATCAGGAATGGGAAAATGTGTTCATTTCATATATCAAAACGCCCCTCAAGGAATCCACAAGTTAATTAAATGTGAGGCCATTTGGAGGTGCTAATTAAGAAGAGTCATTTCAAAGGGTTTAGGGCAGAGCTATGACTAGTAATGAGGATTTTAACCCCTGGAGACTGCTGGCCTGTGACTGCGCTATGAAGGATCCGATACAGACGACTGGGCCGCTCCTTAAACACTGTTTGTCAAAGCATCAGATGCTGATAATTAGGGAAAGAATTAACATATAACAGAGTTGGTTTGGGCGGTTTAATCTGTAGATGTGTGTAACAGGTAGAAAACTAATTTTCTTATATTTCTGTATTATTTCTAAAAAATATATTGGAAAATGTATTGTTTTTCTTCTTTTTTTTTTTTTAACATTTACATTAAATGTTAACATTTCGAACTTTTATTGTATGTACGTATTTTCATTCATGTTCCGAAAAATCTTAAAACCCGCAATACAAACTTATTTCCGTTTTTAAAGATTTTGAAGATTTGAAGTATTAGATGATGATAATTAAGGAGATAATTAACATATAATTCAGAGTAGGTCCAAGCGGTTTGCTGTGTGACTACAAATGTGTAACAGGTAGAGACAGAGATACAAGTCATTTGAAGCTTTTTATTGTATATTTGTACTTTTTTGTGCAGATTTTTAATTTATCAATAATCTTAACTTAAAAGTTCATTTCTTTTTTTAAGTCACTAAATTATCTCAAAATAGGATTGGTTGTATTTACTAGTGTTATTTTACCATAATTTATATACTAATTATTGTATTTTTGGTTATTAATATTTTGAGTAACCATTTTATTTTTTATTTGCTTTTATAAATAGTTATTTTAATATGTTAGTTTTTCAGTTTTAGATTTAGTAATTTTAGTTCTTAAAATCACTTATTTCAAAGTAAGTTTTTTTCAAGTTTTTCATATACTGTTTATTTTTCTTTTATTTGTATTGAGTGGATTGTTCACCCAAAAATGAAAATGACCCCATGGTTTACTCACCCTCAAGTCATAGGTGTACATGACTTTCTTCTTTCAGAAGAATACAATCAGAGTTATGTTAAAAATGTCCTGGCTCTTCCAAGCTTTATAATGGAAGTGAATGGCTGTTGAGATTTTGAAGTCCAATAAAGTGCATCCGTCCGTCATCAAAAGTACTCCACATGTAGGGCCCCATGAAATCCGTTTTATTTTTTACCAAATTCCGTTTTATTTTTTTCTAAATTCTGTTTTTTCCGTTGTAATTTTTCTGGATTCCATTTTTTTCCTGTTTTAATTGTTCTCAACTCCTTTTTAATGGTTAAATGAAATTGTATTAATTAAAGAGCATGTCTAATTAATTAAAATCATGAAACTTATACCATTTCACATAAATTTAATAAAGGTTTAACAAAAATCACGTTTATGAAATGTTTTATTTTTTTCTCACCATATGTTTTATTGTTATTAAATTCTGTGTTTTAGCATGCCTAATTATTTGAATGCATACTTAATTTATTGAAATGTATTCTTAATTAAATTAAACTTCTGTGTTGTGTATTCTGTGTGTGTTCTGGTTATAAAATGAAGGCATAAAACATTAATTTCATTTATCTTTTAATTACTCAAAATGAAGCAGTTTTTTTTTTTTTGGCAAATGAAGTGGAATTTACTATTAAAATTAAAACATGGAAGAAATGTTGTGTGATTATACCCTTAACAATAATGTTTGTTTCATTTTAGTAGTAGTATTAATATTAATATGTATCTGGCACAATGTCTTCAAGTTAAACCAGACTTTTATTTTGACGGGTTGCTGTGTCTACCTTTACATTTCTGTGTGTATATGATATAACGCTAGTTTTCCTAAAATGGAACGGTCAAGTGCCCATGAAGTGACTTTCAGCAGATATTGTTCATGTATTTATGTCCTCATTTAGTGAGACGACAGACGCTGAAATCACCGTGAGCGTTACGAATGCTTCAGTGTGTGTAGTAAACAAAACCGCTCGTCTGCTCCATTCATTGAAACAGAGACATCCAGAACATGCAGGATTCACATTTAAA
Source organism: Labeo rohita (assembly GCF_022985175.1). Classification (NCBI taxonomy): domain Eukaryota; kingdom Metazoa; phylum Chordata; class Actinopteri; order Cypriniformes; family Cyprinidae; genus Labeo; species Labeo rohita. The sequence continues at coordinate 4,747,472 of NC_066879.1, forward strand.
TGGTATTTCTGTGGCATAATATTTACAGATACTAGTCCATTAATTTATTCAAACTTTGACAAATTCCGTGACATTCCGCAATTCCTCATCGCAGTTTTTACACAAACACATTGCTTGCTTTAGAAGGCCTACTCCGTTTGGAGTACTTTTTATGATGGACGGACGCACTTTATTGGACTTCAAAATCCCACCAGCCATTCCCTGCCATTATAAAGCTTGGAAAAGCCAGGACATTATTTAATATAACTCAGATTGTATTGGTCTGAAAGAAGAAAGTCATATACACCTAGGATGGCCTGAGGGTGAGTAAATCATGGGGTAATTTTTGTTTTTTCAGGTGAACTATCCCTTTAACTCTCTACATAGTTATGCAGGAGTTTCTTTTACTCTGAGAAAAGTGGGTTTGATATATGGTGAAGATGGGAATACAGTAGGTATTGAATCTACATTATGCAGTGATTATACAAACTATATATGCATTTTTAATTTTTTATGCCGCGGAAGTGCATGATAAATGATCTCTCTAGTTTAATGCACAATGAAACAGCATTGCCCTCTGAAAGACCTCAAGAAAAGCTCTCATAAGCCCGTCCTCAGAAAATCTCCTCGTTTGAAATCCTGAAGCTTCTCTTCCTTCTCTCTGAAGAATTGGATTGGTCAATACAGATTTGTAAATATCCCCTCATGAATATGCGAACGTAAAACCATTTCCCCCAGTGAGGACAGCAGTTGTGTTGCTTAATTTTATTTGCTTTTTGTCTTCCCACAAGAACTCTTTTAGGAATCAATCCTTCATCGACTTTAAGATTTCCATTCTCTCTGTCTGGCAGCCTAATGTCTAAGTCATGCTAATGTTGAGGGCAGACTAATAGTGTAATAAATGCAGTCTCCATTGACTTGCCTGCACTGTGAGTAATTCTGTTATATTTGTGTCTGTTTGTGAAATCTGTGTAAACCCCAGTAGATTTCATGTTTAGTGGATGAGTGATTACATGTGATTCCTCTCGTGTGGTTTTGTAGGACGAACGTTGATTTATTGCTTTCTTGTTTTCTTTTGCATAATGATTGTGTCTCATCCATCAGCTAGATGCTTAAATATGTCCTCCTGAGTTACTCTAACACTTCATGTCTGCCTGGCGGGAAGCAATGAGATCGGATGTCTAAGCAGTTTGCGCTCAGTTTGTTGCGCATTGGTAATGGTGCATATGGTCAGGCAAACTATTAATGTTAGTAAAAGTTGACATGAAATCAAAATGGATTATATTAACTTTTATAATCCATATTTAGTCTTATGTATGATTCATCAGTGCACACTATTCTAAAGAAAAAAAAGACTATAGCTGCAAGCAGCGATTACCGGGGTTCAAGCGGTTTAAGACATTTAAGCACATATGAAAAAAGACATTACATATTATTTAGCAAGCCTGTAATGACCTAAATCAATGATTAAAAAAGCATTTTTGTCATACCATAGAGATATGATGTTTTTTAATGTTTATGACTGTTATAGCACCAGCTGTGGTCCGATCTCCCTAAAACTTTGTATACTTGTATAGAATCACCTGTCGCATGTGCTCAGCAGGTTTCGTGTTTTGAGTTTTCATTTAGCCTTCATGGGTTTTGGGGATTTTTGGATGGGTCCCTTTTCTAAATGACCCTGTCAAAGCTTCCCAAAAGGGTAAATTTCAACTTTTTTTTTTTTTTTATACAATTATTGACCTAGAGAGTCCAGAGAATGGCACTGCAGTTATTTATTTTTTTCCTCAGATTGTGCAAAAAACCTAGGACTGGTTTACAAAAGCAAACCAATCATTCAGCAAACAGTTTGATTAACAGCAGTGCTTTTAGAAAAATGCAGCGTTGTTCGGAAAGAGGAGGTCTATCATATGATATGAATATTGTGCAAATGTGTGAAAAACCGTGCTATAGACAAACGTTTACGCCCTTTTTTTTTTTTTACATTTTACACAGATCTTTAGGGCCATATGTCAAACAGGCACACCAAGTTTCATTCCGATCAACCTCCGATAAGCTTGTCCAATAGGTGTATCTCATTTTAGAGATACACAAATGTCCTCATAGCCACTTGTGGCACTTTGGACCAAGAGCGTGCAAACCTATTTTCATGTCAATAGGACAAACAAGTGCGTAGTTATGGCCATTTTTATGTTTTTTCCCCTCTTATAGTGCCACCAAGTGGAAAAACTCCTCGACTTTTTCATGTGACCTCAGATTTAGCTCTTACATACGCGTTGTGAGTTTGTCGAAGATATTTCATTCCATGCAAAAGTTAGAGCCGTTATAGTAAAAATGACCCTGCCCCTTTCAAATGTTTTGGCGTCCCATTGCGACAGAGGGACGAAACTTTTTTTTTGATAATTATTGATATTCACTCTCCAGAGTGAAAATCTTCCTGCACTGGTCTGGTTAAGATCGGGCAAAAAACCTAGGACTAGTTCACAAAAGTAGGTTTATCAAAAAAATTACAGTATACCCAAAAATTTTGCTGGGCGACGGCATGATCCAAGGATTGAGCCTACGACTAACCGTTTAGGAGTTATGAGCGGTTTCGTACTTTTGATCGCTGTAGCGCCCCTGTCAGGCCGATTGGGGCGAGGGTTGGTGACGTTGTAGATGATGTAAGTACTACCATCCTTCCAAATTTCAAGTCTCTATGATTTATGGTTTGATCTGCCCGATCAGTTTTACGTGGAGATTGCTGATCCTTGGCCATTCTAACAGTTACGCTACGTGCTTGAACACCTAAAAAAACTTTTCACAGCTAAAACTATTTTACTTTTGATATCACCAGATCCAGGTATAAACAATGTGATGCCTCAATTCACTTAAAGGAATGGTTCACCTGAAAATGAAAATTTTCTGAAAATTGACTCACCCTCAGGCCATCCCAGATGTAGATAAGTTTGTTTTTTCATTGGATTTGGAGAAATGTTGCATTCCATCATTTACTTGCTCACCAGTGGATCCTCTGCAGTGAATGGGTGCCGTCAGAATGAAAGTTCAAACAGCTGACAACATTAACATTTTTGTAAAGTGAAAAACTATGTGTCTGTAAAATGGTTTAACTAATGATTTGTTTATTAAAAACGCATGGCTTTTCATTTCACAAAACATTAATTTGATGGACTGCAGTCGAGTGGATTATTGTGGAACAGTGTGATGTTTTTATCAGCTCTTTGGACTCTCATTCTGACGGCACCCATTCACTGCAGATGATCCTTGGCGAACAAGTAATGTAATGCTAAATTTCCCCACATCTGTTCAGATGAATAAACAAGCTCCTCCATATCTTAGATGACCTGAGGGTGAGTACATTTTTATTTTCATTTTTTTGGCTGAACTGTTTCATTTAAAATTATTAATTTTAGTTTGTAAGGCCCACCCACTGGTCCAACAACGAAATCCGATGGCGTGGAAGAAGGTATAATGCGTATAGGTCTTTTACTTGTTTTTCTGTAAAGTTCACTTAATCAGGACTTAAACATCCTGCTTTACTTGAAAATGTTACTGAATGTTATTGACGTTAAATTGGTTGCAAATGTTGTTTGCAGTTGGTTGTCTTTAACATATGGTGGCATTTCAAGCTCACTGTTTACTTGCTCCTTACTCCACGTTTTATACACACACGACCCAAACACAATTCAAAATGCTATTTTTTTCCCTTATCTGTCACAGTTAATGAGAAACAGTGCAGGTATCAAAATAGGGTTATAAGAGCAATGACTAAGCCAGCAGTCTATTACATTCAAGAGCAGCAGACCCTCTCCAGCACCTTGGAGTGTTTTTTCCCCTCCGTCTGAAGCGTGCGTGCATTACCTTCATATATCCAGCTGGATTAGCATAGACCTCGTCATCACTGCAGTGCAGTGGCCCATTCTTTCCAATGGAGTATTGCACTCTCAAATCTAAATATAAGTAGATCTGTGATCCTTATGCCAAAAGCACAAATGGAATGTCATCAACCTTTAGCTGTAAATTAAACAAATACAGTAAGATAATGTCAAATATGTGATTGCATACCATACATTTAATTTTTTTATCAAATAAACGAAAAGGCTCTACGACATTAACTTTGTGCCTGACTTTCTAAAGTTGATGTGGGGGCCTTACGGAGCATCTGCTATCTTATGGAATTTGATGCAACTGCTGCCACAGCTTTCCTTCGTCCTTTCACCTTTGTGTGAGGACAACAATAAGTCAAGATCTGCTGTGGGCCACCATGTCCTTAAGAGACATCTGGCCTCCCAGAGGATCCAGAGAAGCTGTTTCTTTCAGTGCTAATAAAGGATACAAGCATAAAAGAAAAGCGAATGTTTCTGTTTAGGTCAGGTGAGAATAAGGTTGTTTTAGGATTGTGGGGTTAGTCCACATTTATGTGGCTCAGATGTTTTCTGAGTAGGGTGGAGTGGTGTGGCCTGCTGGATGAAGTTTAGAGTGTTAGTTCACCCAAAAATGACTCCCTCATGCCATTCCAAACCTGTACAACTTCATTCTTCTGTGGACCACACAAGATATTTTAAAGAACTGTTTTTGTCTTTTCAATGACAGTCAATGGCGTCCAAAAACAACATAGACTAAAGCCACTGAGACATTCTTCAGAATATCTTTTATGTTCCACAGAAGAAATAAAGTCAGGTTTGCAACAACATGAGGGTGAACTGAATATTTGAGCTCTCCTATTAAGGCTGTACTGTCTGCATTCCCATAGGTTGTTTCTTAAATCTTCGACTACATACTGCTTGCTGAGTAGGCTAAAACTGATGAATTGTTAACAGTGTCTCGACTCTGAATTATTCAGTCAAGGTTTACAGCTCTTTACACGCGTCCAGCTTTTATGACAAAACGGTAATCTATCATATTTGTTGACCTAGTTGTTGAACTGAAAAATCTACTTATTCTCCTAAATCTCCAATATAATTTCACAATTTTTAAGGCTGTCATATATAAATGATTTTTTCTTCAGGTAGCAGTGAAAGAGTTGTAGTACTGCTTGTGCCAGGTACAAACTGAACGTGGTGCATAACTATTTTTGCAATTTTTTTCTTTGCTCTGGGAAGCAGCCTAAAAAGAAGGCCAATTTTAAAGAGTATAAAATAAGACCAGAAGAGATCTAATGGTTATATTAATCGTAGTAGTAATAGTAGTAATATTAGTACTTTTTAAGATTACTTTTACAGTAATTTATTTCTTTTTGATGATGATGATGATTATTATTACTACACAGACCTTGGCAAGAATCGCCATTGGCTAGTAAATTTTTTTTAGTCAATAGTTTTTATTTTTTATTTTTTATAAAGAAGTCTGTTTTGCTCAACAACAGCATTTTATTTGATCCAAAGTACAGCAAAAACGAAGTAAAATTTAGAAATATTTTTACTATTTAAAATGTTTTATATTTGAATATATTTTAAAATGTAATTTATTTCTGTGATCAAAGCTACATTTTCAGCATAATTACTCCAGTCTTTAGTTTCACATGATCCTTCAGAAATCTTTTTAATATGCTGATTTGCTGTTCAAAAAAACATTTATTATTATTATTATTATTATTATTAGTAGTAGTAGTAGTAGTATTAATATTTAAAACAGTTGAGTACATTTTTTTCATGATTCTTTGATGAATAGAAAGATCCAAAGATCAGCATTTATGTGAAATAAAAAGCTTTTGTAACATTATACGCTATACCATTCAAAAGCTTGGAGTCCGTATACGTTTTTTTGTAAAGAAATTTTTAGAAATTAATACTTTTATTTAGCAAGGATGCTTTAAATTGATCAAAAGCGATGATAAAGACATTATGTAACATATAATGTTACAAAAGATTTCTATTTCAGATAAATGCTGTTCTTCTGAACTTTATTAATTAAAGAAACCTGAAAAATTCTACTCAGCTTTTTTTTCAATAATAATAATAATAATAATAATAATAATAATAATAATAAATAATTTTTTTTTGAGCAGCAAATCAGAATATTAGAATGATTTCTGAAGGATCATGTGACTCGAATGATGCTAAAAATAACAAGCTTCGAAATAACAGCAATAAATTACCATTTTAATATATATTTACATAGAAACAGTTATTTTAAACAGTAAAAATGTTTCAAATTTTTATGATATATATCAAATTACATAGAAACAGTTATTTTAAACAGTAAAAATGTTTCTTTAAAAAAACTTTTGACTGGTACTGTGTGTATATATATATATATATATATATATATGATCTTTTTAAATATCTGAAAGTACACTCTTAATATCAGTCAGTCAAGCATTCTAATATTATGATAATCAAGCATTAAAACTTCAGTAATTAGAATTAAAACTTGGTAACCATGAATGCATGTTAACTGAATTTAGGACTGGTTACTGTTACCCTGTGGCCTGATTGGTTAGAGGGAGAAGGATGTACATCAACAACGCAGGTAGTCTTAGTGTGTACACAAACAGATTGTGTGTAACAGACCTGAAACAGGACGCAGTGTGCTGAGACGTGGCTTTAAAAGTTTAACTAACTTTAACTTCACACAGCATCTTTAAACACAGATTAATTAATTACCTGAGACATTAAAGTAATTAACATTCTCGTAAAACTATTAACGCTTGTATTTGCAGTGACACTGATAAGCTGATGCATGATGAGAGGATAATAAAATTGTAGGACTTATCTGAACTGTTGAACAGTTTTAATCCAGAATGACTTGGAAATAAATGGAAATAGAGAATTTAAAGGAGAAGTCCACTTCCAAAACAAAGATTCACATATAATGTACTCACCCCCTTGTCATCCAAGATGTTCATGTCTTTCTTTCTTCAGTTGTAAAGAAATTATATTTTTTGAGGAAAACATTTCTAAATTTTTCTTCATATAGTGGACTGATATGGTGCCTCGATTTTGAACTTTCAAAATGCAGCTTCAAACAATCCCAAATGCGGATATAAACGATCCTAGGCGAGGAAGAAGGGTCTTATCTTGTGAAACGCGAAACGTTATTTTCATTAAAAAAAAAAAAAAAAAAACAATTTAAATACTTTTTGATCTCAAATGCTCGTCTTGTCTTGCTCTCCCTGAACTCTGTGTATTCTGACTCAAGACAGTTAGGGTATGTCAAAACTTCAATATTTTCTCCCTCAATTTCAAAAATCATTTCAAAATCATCCTACATCACTGCAGAAGTACCGACACAGTCTTTGCAAAGTGAACATGCAAAGAAGATCAAACACCTTTAATAAAAAAGGTAAAACAGTGATATAGGATGATTTTGAAGTTGAGGGAGAACATGAGATGGGAGTTTTTCGACATACCCTAACTGTCATGAACCGGAACAAAAACAGTCCAGGCAGAGTAAGACAGGATGAAAATGTATAGAAATTGTATTATTATTATTAAAATAACCAATCGTTTCGCTAGATAAGACCCTTCTTTCTTGGCTGGGATCATTTACAACCGCATTTGTGATCGTTTGAAGCCGCATTTAAACTGCATTTTGGAAGTTCAAACTCGGGGCACCATATCAGTCCATTATATGGAGAAAAATCCTGAAATGTTTTCCTTAAAAAACATAATTTCTTTACGACTGAAGAAAGAAAGACATGAACATCTTGGATGACAAGGGGGTGAGTACATTATGTGAATCTTTGTTTTGGAAGTGGACTTCTCCTTTAATTTTTATGCCATTCTCTGACATTTAACAATTACAGACAAACGTCACAGTTGTCGCTTCATGCTCGGCAAAAGCGAAACTTTAACCAAAAGTCATGCTGTTTTGGAATAGCTTTTCATTCTCTGAATTTGAAAAACATGACTTGACTATTCGCATAAAAAGGTCAGAAATAGGGTTTTATGTAGGTGTTTTTAAGCTCTTGCTGCTTTCCTGTAACTTCCCTGGTGAAAAAACCAGCATATGCTGGTAGGTATGTTTTGATCCTGAATAAAAATTTCCCGATAACTTCCTCACCCCTGTCATCCAAGATGTTTGTCTTTCTTTTTTTTTAGTTAAAAAGAAATGAATGTTTTTGAGGAAGACATTTCAGTGCACTTCAGTGAAGATCAGCAGGCTGAATGTCCAAATTGCAGTTTCAGTGCAGCTCTACATGATTCTAGCTGAGGAATAAGGGTCTTATCTAGTGAAATGATCGGGCATTTTCTATCTAATTCCATTCTATCTAATATCTCTAATCGATTTACCTATTTGTCTATTTCTATACATTTATCTAGCCAAGCCTAGCAACTAGAATCATGCTAGTAACTTGCTGTTAACTTGCTAATCGTGCTAGAATCATGCTAGTAACTTGCTAATCATGCTAGTGACATACTATTAACATGCTAATCATGCTAGTAACTTGCTGTTAACTTGCTAATCGTGCTAGAATCATGCTAGTAACTTGCTAATCATGCTAGTGACATACTATTAACATGCTAATCATGCTAGTAACTTGCTAGTAACTTGCTAATCGTGCTAGAATCATGCTAGTAACTTGCTAATCATGCTAACAACATACTAGTAACTTGTTAATCAAGTTAGAAAGATGCTAGCAACTTGTTAATCATACAAGAAAAATGCCAGAAACATGTTAACAACTTGCTAATCATGCTAGTAACATGCTATTAACATGTTAATCATGCTAGTAACTTGTTAGTAACTTGCTAATCGTGCTAGAATCTTGCTAGTAACTTGTTAATCATGTTAGGAAAATGTTAATGACATGCTAATACCTGGCTAATCATGCTAGCAACATGATAGTAACTTGTTAATCAATCTAGAAAGATGCTAGCAACTTGCTAATCATACAAGAAACATGCTAAAAACATGTTAACAACTTGGTAATCATGCTAGAAACATGTTAACAACCTGCTAACCATGTTAAAACATGTTAGCAACTTGCTAATCATGCTAGAAACATGTTAATCATGCTAGCAACATGCTAGACACATGCTAATCATGCTAGAAACATGTTAACAACCTGCTAACCATGTTAAAACATGTTAGCAACTTGCTAATCATGCTAGACACATGTTAATCATGCTAGCAACAGACTAGCAACATGCTTGTAACTTGCTAATCATACTAACATGTTAATTGTCTATCTATCTATCTGAAAGACTGCATTCAAACTTTTAAAAGTACTTTAAACTTCCAACTATTTCACACTGAAAACTTTTTAAAACTTTTCAAACTTTATGGTCCAGCTTTCTCAAGCCAACTTAAAGTTTGTCTTGACAAACTTTTTTTTATCTAGTTATCATTATCGTTTAAACCAGCAAAGGACCAGCATAAACCAGCTAAGGACCAGCTTAAACCAGCACCAAAACATACTCACCAGCATATGCTGTCTTTTTCACCAGGGCTAATTGTGTCTTAACAAAGCAAGATTATTATTTAATTTTTTGTGTGGAAATATGCTTCCATAAACTTAAAGATTAACATTAGAACATTAGAGTTATCCACAATTATTTACTGGCTCATGTAAGTTTGTTTATTTGTGAGTACATCAATGCATCCATTCTAATTAACACTAGATATTTATGTTTTTGTATTTTTGAGCTTTTAACTGCATGTGGGTTTGTGGGTGTAGAAAGCTGTGCTTTGTGTGTGTGTGTGTGTATGTGTTGGTATTTAACTGGTGGTGTCTCCAGAGTGCTGATGAAGATAATTACTGTTGAGGCAGAGTCTCCGGGGAGATCAGACACCTGCCGTCCCCCCTCTTACCGCCTCCTCCCGGAGCACAGCGCTCGCGCCCCTGACGCCCACCTCCCATTTCGGATACACCTCAACCTCTCTGTGCCCTTGAGTGAACTAATAACCTGTACAGCTTCAAAGTGTCTCCCGCTTAATTTAGCGAGAAGGGGGAAAAGAAAACAATTACATCTAACATTTGCAGAAAGGTTGCCATGGAGCTCTTTTAGCACTTTCACAGTCCGGTTAGTCAAGCAGGGCCGGAACCGGGAACGCTGATGACATGTGAAAGACACAAAAATATAACTGTTAGGCGAATATCATCGCCTCAGATCCAGACTTGCATGTTGATATTTTTAAACTTATAATTCTCTCATTAGGCTCCAGATTTAGATGTTCATACACCTGACACCTGGTATCTAATGCTATAGTTGCTTTCCTGGTCTTTGAATGACAGGTCTGTGAATACAGATTTTGATGGTTGCTCTGTTTGACTTAACTATAGCTGCCACTTTAAATGCTCAAGCTCTTCAAAGTCAGGTGGATTCTGATTGGCTGTAAATGTTTTTGTTTTTCAGCTAGAAAAAGCATACTGAAAGTGATTAGAGCAGTATTGTACCACTGCAACATTATCGATATAGTTGCAGGGTTGCCAGCTCTCATGAATTTTTCTAAATAAATATCACCAGCCAATCAGTGCTCATTGCTAGTAGGCTTGTTCTGTGTCTTTGTGTAAATGAATGGCATGGTTTTGTCTGTCACACAAACTCAAACATATGCGATATGTGGGCATGAACACATACATCATCTCCAGAGCTGCTTTAAGAGTCGCTTTATCAGCTTTACACCGTTTGCTTTGAGGAAAAACTATGTCAAATACACACTGAAACTGAAAGAAAAATTAAAGACCAAAATAAAAGTTTGGTTTAACTTGATGAAATTATGCCAGAAATATATTACTATTGCTATATACAGTTATACAGCAATGTTGTGCAACATTTGGACAAAAATAAATGAAAATGCTACTTTTTATCATCATATATCATGCATAAGTCCAACTAAACATTTCTTGTTCATGTTTTCAGATAGCCGTGGGTTCATTCGCTAACACGTTTTAATTAAACGTGCAGTATTGTTAATTCAGCTCTACTTTTGTTCACCTGTCACATGTTTTCCCTTTGTCCTGAAAGAACAAATCCACCCATCTATGATTGTCTCTCTCTCCATCTCGCATATCTCTTTATTAATATTTGTTTTGGGGAGTTTATTCACGTAAGGCACACTTTATGTTTATTGCTGATGCAATGAAGCATAATCTGTTGAGAAAACAGCGCTTATTTCCCATATGAATTAATAAAAAGCAGTGAACCGCATGCCCATTGTGCCCTAGACAGTCAGAAAATAAACCCTCATCTGTGAAATCTAAATAAAAACCTTCAGTTATGTGGCTGACTGAAGGTAAATGTTGCTCTGGAGTCTGTCAGTGCACGCATGTCGTGTATCAGCATGTTACCATGCTACATAGAGAATCAGAAAATTTTTAGGGTATTGGCAACTTGTTTTGTCATAAATATGACAAGTGCATGGTTTGCATAGTTTCATGTGTTAGACAGCTTTGTTAGCCAGTGTCCCTTTACTGAACCTTTCGTAAGTAGCAAATGTTAACAACAGCTCGCTTGTACAACAGGGAGCTGTTCCCAGTTTTAAATATGACTGTATCCACCCCCATACAGAGGTAAAAATATACATCGAATGCAACACCACGGCCATTAGGAATGACCCTCAGAGGACTCAGCAGATGCTAACCATGAAAATAATACCTTTCTGTGGAAAAAGCCATGTTTAATAGCTAACAATGGTATTGTGTATTTCAGTATGCTTAGATGCTGTGGTGATTGTTAGATTCTTTTGATACGTTATATATATCAATCTAAGCAGTACCCTAGATTTTCAAAAAATTAATATTAATATTAACATATTTACATTATGTGTAATATGTGTTATATAATAAAGCATGTCAACCAAGATCTTCCAAGAATAATTACAGTAAATATATAATATATAAAAAATAAAACAAGAATTAATCAGTGATTAAATACTTAATTTTAAATTAATATTTATTATTTATTAGTAATATAAAATGTAAACTATATTAAGTAAAAAAATAAATGTGTAAAATATATATTCATATAACATGTATAGATTATTATTTATTATATATTATATCTTATTTAAATATTATGCATGTATGTATGCAGGTATATCAGGTGTGTTTCCTCAAAATATTGGATGTCAAAAAAAAAAGTGGTACAGAAATTATATACACTGCTGGTGAAATGTTTTTGAACATTAAGATTTTTAATGTTTTTTTTTAAAGTCTCTTCTGCTCACCAAGCCTGCATTTATTTGATCCAAAGTACAGCAAAAGCAGTTAAATTTTACACTTTTGCTATTTAAAGTAACTGCTTTCTATTTGAATGTATTTTAAAATGTAATTTATTCCTTTGATTTTAAAGCTGAATTTTTAGCATCATTACTCCAGTCACATGATCCTTCAGAAATCATTCTAATATTCTAATTCACTGCTAAAATAATATAGTAGTAGTAGTAGTAGTAATTAATAAATAAATAAATAAATAAATAAATAAATAAATAAATAAATAAATAAATAAATAAATAAAAATATTACTATGTTGAAAACAGCTGAGTAGAATTTTTGTCAGGTTTCCTTGAAAGTTCAGGAGAACAGCATATATCTGAAATAGAAATCTTTTGTAATATAAATGTGTCTAAATGTCTTTATCATCACTTTTGATCTACTTAAAGCATCCTTGCTAAATAAAAGAATTTATGTTCACATATTAGAATGATTTCTGAAGGATCATGCGACACTGAAGACTGCAGTAATGATGCTTGGAAATCACAGGAATAAATTACATTTTAAAATATATTCAAATAAAACTTTTTTTTTTTAAATAGTAAAAATATTTCAGAATTTTACTGTTTTTGCTACACTTTGGATCAAATAAATGCAGGCTTGGTGAGCAGAAGAGTCTTTTTAAAAAAAAAAAAAAAACAACATTAAAAATCTTGCCTGGTAGTGTATATAGGTTTATTATTTGTATTTTTCCTAAAAAAACAAAAAACAAAAAAACAATGTCACTATGGTATATGGTCTCTTTTTTTTTTTTTATCTTTTTTTTTTAATCCTGGTACTTTTTTCGTGACTAGTTAGAAGTGATTTGTCAGAAAAAATAACCAGAGTGTCATATTTTGTTCTTAGTGAGAAAGCGAACATTTATTGTCTAATGCATACAATGCCAGGAAATTGGTATTGCAATATTAAAGTTTTGGCTAAACTTACCAACCGAATCCTTTCTTGATTTGTTTTCCTTTATGAGAAATGTGCTGTGAGCAACAAATGCAATGATATGATGAATCATAGTTTATTTAGTTCAGTGTAGCCAAGCGCAGTCAAAGCACACTGTGATGTATAGTAGCGAAATGATAAAATGCAGGCGTTGAGAAGAACACTGCCGAGAATGAGAGTAGTGCATCATCTCACTCTTATCAAAGAGTAAGTGATTAAGTTAGCGAGTGGATTGAGACATACAAACTTTTCTTGTTTCTATCTGTTTGTGGCTCTCTTTCTGGTTCTACTTCATATGGCACAATTCATGTGGTCTTGAGGTCTTGTGCTCTTTTCTCAGGCACATTTGTGAAATCCACAAGACAATGGAGTGTCCAAATTGTCATTTTAGACTCAAGATTGTGCTCTTAAGCACCAAGTGGACTTAACAGACTTGAGCGAGCAAAGGCCTCAAGAAAGCAAGTCTGCATGGACTGTACTTTTCCATGCTAGGCGATTCTGAGTGCACACTTTTGTAGAGCGCAATGCTGAAAGTGTACTCATTGTGTTTGCTTCTGAGTACTTCAGCAGTGTACTCAATTCCACTTCTATAGTATAGTGTTGTCACGATACCAAAATTTTGACTTCGATACGATACCTGGCTAAAATATCATGATACTACTACTGATAAAACATAGAACAACAGGAAAAGTAAATTAAAACAAAGCGTTTCATCCCCAAGTGCCACTACACAGGATTATGGCGAACAACTACTGAGCCTACAGGTATGTAGAGATCTTTGCTATATTGGTAAGTTAGCTTAAGGGATAAAGCCAAATAATATTTCATGATATAGTGATTTTATTTCACAACAACAATTTATATCATGACAGTCATTTTTTATTTTAGTTTTGTTATTAATAATAATAACCTAGATGCAAGTAACAAACTAAAGGACAAGTACAATAAAACAAAGACACAAATTAAATAAATAGGGCCTATGAAATCTGTTTCATTTTTTCCTAAATTCCACTTTGATTTTTGTACACTTTACATTAAAAAAGAATGACCAAAAGCATGTCTAATCATGAAACTTGCATAATTTAACAGCAGTTTATTAAAAGTTTACCAAAAATTACGTTTTTACGGCCATATGAAGTACGTTTTATTGTTTTCTTGCATGTCTAAAGAATTTATAAATATAATTAGATTTAATAAAGAATTCATTTATTATATTTTTTTTAGAAATACTGTGTTGTGTGTTTACATTTTTTGGTAAATAAATTCTGGTAAATATTTTTGTATTGGTACATATTCCTTAAAATTTGTTTTAATAATATTTTCATTATTAGTAGTACTATCTTTACATTAAGCAGTATATTAATATATTTTTGCCTGTCAAGTTAAACCAAACTTTTATTTTGACGAGTTGCTGTGAATAGAGTGCAGTTCTGATGTTTCATTAATATGCAATTCTGAGTGAATTCCCCTCTGTACTTTCGTAGTCCGTACGTCTCCATATTGGGCAGTTCCACATCAAATGTGCGCTTCGGTAGTATGCACTTTTGAGTGTACACTTCCTCTTCCACAGCCTGCCAACTTTGGTGGCCGCCCTCATTATTCTCTATGGAGACGCGTAGACGCTCAATTAGCAAAAGCCATAGAGAGTTGTTCAAAAGCATGACTTAATAAGGTGCTTAACTGCATTTAGCACTTTGCCGCTCTGATAACCTGTTTTACTCTCATTCCATAGTGGTGAATAATGGGAAATTGTCTATTTAATGAGTGTCTTATGGGTTGTTAACTATCACATTCAATGCTCATCAAAGGACGTGATCATGAATTTGTGTGAATATTAACCTAGTGCCGAGCTGCAACGATTAGAAATCTTAGCCTGAATGTGAGGCGAGACATGAATGGTCTTGAAACCGCTTCATTACAGTTGATGTGTGTTGTGAAATGACTTCAAAGACCTGCCTGAAAGAATGAATCCAACTCATTGCGTATTCGTGGTGGGTAGGACAGAACAATGTGATGGTGTATCCCATGTGACAGTAGAGATGTTGAAATGTGGTCTAGTCTCTGATCTGTCACGTGTATAATGACGCAGTTTGACTGTAGGTTCCCTGTTGGACCTGGCATATTTTTTGATGTGTACCATGTTAAAAGGATGGTTGACCCAAAAATGAAAATTCTGTCATAATTACTCACCCTCATGTCGTTCCAAACTTACATTTATCGTGACGTAGAAAGGTGATCTTATTATAATATTACCACCCCTTAAAATCCACATTTCTATTCTAGCTGAAACTTCACCAACACATTCTGGGGACGCTTGAGACTTATATTACATCTTGTGAAAAGGGGTATAATAGGTGTCCTTTAATTAAACCATACTGTTTCTCTTTGTGTTATTAGTTATCGAGGGTAAGTCCCAGAAGATGGCTGAACCTGCAAGAGTACCAGAGCAAGAAGCTGATGCAGGACAGCGGTGTGACCGTCCAGCGCTTTTTTGTTGCTGACACTGCCTCGGAAGCCCTTGAGGCTGCCAAGAGACTCAGTAAGTGTCCTTCTCGATCTAAACTGCTTGCTACTAAGTGTCTAAATGTAGTGATGCTTTTTTTTGAAGCCTGTCTAATAGCTTTCAGAGTCAACAGTGTGATTACATGAATAACACTTCATTGATAACATGCTAATGAGGTGATGTTTATTTGTTACATTGATTGGTGCTTGTATGCTGAGATCTGGCCTCCCACGCAGCGAGCTGGGGCATGAGGGCTAGAATTAGCCAATGAGAACGAAGAACACAAATTGCATTGATGTTTTTGCGTTTATTCTGGTGGACATGCCTTGAAGGGTCAACAGGACTGAAGATCTTCTCTTATTTCTTCTGCTTCTGTTCTGTTTACATGGTTTGCCGCTCTCTCGCTGTTTTATCCATGCATGCTCATTCTTGTTTTCTCTCATGCCTTTTTATTTATTTGTAATCTTCTTCTTATCTCACTGTACACAACAGGCTTTAGCGTTCCATTTCGAGTTCTTAGGCCCTTACTGTGTGTGACTAAATATTTCTATTTAAATGGGGTTTGTTGTTCATGTGAGTTTGGATCTGCAGTCCAGGTGCTGGTTCAGGTCAGATGTTGAGGGTGAGACAATGACATCTTTTTTCTGACTCAATTTGGGACATATTTTTCGAGATGGCATTTCCAGTCCAGCACATTGAGTGTTTCAGCCTGGTTCCTGTGGGATAGGGCAGGGCCCGGGCCCGGGTGACATGTACATAGGCGACCAAGCGAGACGTGAAGGATTTCTGTGACTGCGATAGTGCAGTGAGCTGTTCTCCCCAGTGCAGAGATGCCACCCCACAGTTGGGCCCACTTACCCATGCAGCAATTCAGCTGACAGCTCAATTTGAGCTCTCCGGTTTAGTGCTCCTCAACCACAGCAAACAATGCTTTTAAAAGTAATGTTTTTTTGTTTTTAGAGTTTCTTGCAATACACCAAAGTGTTGAAAATATACAGCTGCACTTTCTGTTTTAGCATGCTTGCCATTAAATGTATCATTATTACTATTATTTTTTATGCCTTTTTGTCTTTTTATTAGTGAATTTATTAAGAATTCTGCATATATTGCTGCATATATATATATATATATATATACACATATATATATATATATATATATATATATATATATATACACATATATGTGTATATATATATATATATATATATATATATATATATATATATATATATATATATATATATACATATATATACACATTTTTATTTATATTTATATATGTATTTTATGGCATGCCGTTCAGGAAATAATTATATTTATAATATGAAGTTTGAGTATATGGAACAAAACTCTATCAACTATAATGTTGATGTTTATATCTATAATGGAAAACACTTTGCAGTGGTCGCACCACATGATATTTCAGTCAACATTTACAAGCACAGAACTGGCCACCTAAACAAAACAAGCTAGCTTCCCACAAAAGGTCACTATGAAATTTATAATAAAAATAAATACTTATTTTAAACAGGATTACAAAACACTTTGGATATCATGCAGAAAATTGTGATTGTGATTGAATTGTGCAGAAAAGTGATCTAAATAATTTAAGGTAATTTCAAAGACGTTTCCAAAACAACAGTTTTGGCCGGACAGTCGCACCACATGATATTTTGACACTTTGAATAAATTACAAGAAAGAAAAATTACAAATAACTAAGCTTGAAAAGTTAAAGTGAGTCCATACATAGGAGAGGTACTTCATATATATGGCATCTTTTTAATGCATTTACACCAATTTTTTAACTGAAATTGCAATTGAACAGATGTCACATCATTGACCCATAAATATATGATTTATATTACAGTTAATTAATTTCCTTACCATGCTTAAATTTTTTAGATGTTTTCAGTATTTAAAGTGTTTAGGAAAAAAAAATAGTTGCATCTATTTGTTATTTTGAGTTTTTATAAATAATGTTAATGTTTATATCTAGAATAGAAAACACTTTGCAGTGGTCGCACCACATGATATTTAAAATTCAGAATTGGCCAACAATACATACCAGCCGTTAAAAAGGTTATTTTTTTCCAAATTTGAAAGAGAGTTACAAACCTGCTTGATGCTTTCATGGATCATTGGCAAATTGCTATATGAGGCAAAGTCCTATCTTTATATATTTATGCACAAGAAATTTTCAATTGTTAGTAATTAAAATATAGCTCATACATGAAATTGTATATGAATTGAGTTGTTACTCATTAAGAAACATGCTTGACCACTAAAGTCACCATTTACTTTCATTGTATGGAAAAGAGCAGCCTGAACACTCTGCTAAACATCTCCTTTTGTGCTCCACAAGAAATAAGATGGTTATATGATAATGATAATAAGATAAGCCATATGGTTTCAAAAGTCATGGGAGTAAGGTAAATTGATGTGAACTATCCATTAAAGATAGTAGGAAGAAATCATTATACTAACAACTTGGGAAGAAAGATGGAATAATACTGTTTCATCCAAGTGACAAGTGACTGTGAAGGCAGTGGTGAGTTTCTTTGTTGATGTTCTTGCTTTATTTATTGAGTGACTGCAGGCCATGGCGCTAATGATCCCACACCTGTCCCTAAAGTTGGGCCTGTGTTTGGCACAGAGGCAGGGGGGCTGCCCATTTTAAACAACCCCCTGTGCCGTTAAGTAATCTGACTGTCAAAGAGGCAAGTCTGATGCTGCCTTCATCAGTCACCAACCGCCTCTCGATTATGCAGCACTGCTTGCTGCCAAAACACACACGTGTGCACATTAACACACACACAAAGGAACAATGAGAGAGAAGACGAAAGATAAAGCGAGTGCAAAAGAGGGCGAGAAAGATATAGGAGAGGAAGATAGAGAGTGGGGTCACACAGCATAGCTAAAATATGCTACCGCTGACTTCTGATTGGACGATAAGGTGGGAACTTTTTGCCACCGAACGGAGACGGCGCAATAAATCAAAGCGAGAACGGTTGCATAGCTCAACCGTAGAAAGACTCTCTCAGACTATCTCCACCGTGCTCTTGTCCTATTTAAGAGGAAGAGATCTGCCCAAGATTGAAGGGTTGGGGAATTGGAGAGGTTCCTCGTTTTTGCCTGGATTTCAACACCTGTAATCAAAAGTGAATTCACCTCGGAGAGAGGCCTTTTTTTATAGGTAAAAAAAAAAAGAAATGCGCAGGATGACGAGGGTTCCAGTATAACCCCTATTCCCAGAACACCGTCTTCTGACATGAAAGGAAAATAAATGTTAATCATTACTTTCGCCGCCTTTCCATCCTGGTACCCGCAAACAGATATTTCTCAGCCAATGAGAACGCTGAATCATATTGGCCTGTTTTGTTTCCGCCGCAGGTCCTGTTGACAGATGCATCTGCTGGGTAAATGTTGATGGATTTGTCTGCTAGAATGTTCCAGAATGGTTTTCTCACTGTCTGCATTATTCAGGCCCAAGCAGAAGCAGAGATGGAGAAATATTGAACCGTTTCTTTGTCTAGACAAACTTCTGTTCACCAAATCCTTGCAGTAACTTTTCTCTCCCGCTTATTAATGCAGAAATTAGAGCTTGTTTTAAATGACAGAGAACGTTAGACTGACAATTAACAGGAGAGAGATGTATTAATACATTTCGCAGAGGTATGAATATTCAAAGTAAACAGCAATGGTTTATGCATGGCAGTCAAATCTCATGTGTCCTTATTAGAGAGGCAGCCACTTTCATATGTCAACCTACAGCGCTGTGCTGAATTACCCTGACATTCAG
Source organism: Labeo rohita (assembly GCF_022985175.1). Classification (NCBI taxonomy): domain Eukaryota; kingdom Metazoa; phylum Chordata; class Actinopteri; order Cypriniformes; family Cyprinidae; genus Labeo; species Labeo rohita. The sequence continues at coordinate 4,766,847 of NC_066879.1, forward strand.
CAACCCTGTGAAGAGAGGCGGAAGTATATGGCATAATACAGAGTGGTTTTACATATATAATTTGACTCGACTCGAGAAAAGGTTTTGATCGTAGCCTTATAGGAAAATTTGATGAAGGTGACATAAGTTACTGTCAAGCTATTCATTTCGCAGAGGTGAGAGCGAGAGTCTTGCAGCTGATTATATTTTCTTAACAGCTTTTTACATCATCTGGATTGAGGCCGTTATCAATCACGACCGCTGCTTTTGATCTTAGTGGGGAATAATTAACAAGGTAACAGTTTTTGAAAAACGAAAGCTCAAGGTTGTTGCACCCATGCCCCATTTTCTACCACTGCATGCAGACATGAGCTTTTAAAATGCTCTTCATAACTGCGGATGAACACTTTTATTGGAATTTCATCCAGTGAGTTTAATTAATTCACAGTTAGATTTTTTTTTTTAATGAATTATTGTAAATTGTTATTCATAAAGAAATACTTTTTAATCGCCATTAGTTGTGTCCAGTTGTGGTGAGATCGGTAGCTTTGGCTCTCGGAGGGCCTTAGAGCATCAGTGCTTTCACACTTCTCTTCTCTAGGCTCTTCATCAGTGGCATCACACCATATGTCTCTCTGCCGACCCACCACTCTGCTACAGACGCGCCATCTGCTGAGTCTTCCCTCGTTCCGAAAGCCTCCACGCTTGTGCTTGTGTTGACTAGAAACTGACTAGTATCCCATAATGTGATATATCTCCATATTTTAGGTATATCATGCCATACCATAATCTCTCTTTGTGCATCATTGTGATGGAAATATTAGTTTTGCCCAAAATGTTTACTTTAGAGGACCTCTAGGGCCCTGTTTTATTTTTTTCCAAATTCCATTTTTCAGTTTTAATTTTTCTGGATTCCGTCTTTTTCTGTTTTTTAATTTTTGTCAACTCCTTTTTAATGGTACATTTATCAATTAAAGAGCATGTCTAATTAATTAAAATCATGAAACACATACAATTTTACATTCATTTCATAAAGGTTTAACAATGTTTAGGGCCCTATGAAATGTTTTATTTTTTCTCACCATGTTTTATTGTTATCAAATTCTGTGTTTTAGCATGTCTAATTATTTGAATGCATATTTAATTTATTCAAATTTATTCTTAAAATAGCCTTATGAAACGAAATTCGGTGTTGTGTGTTTAAAATGTTTTGGTTATCAAATGAAGGCATAAAACATTAATTTCACTTATCTTTTAATTATTGAAAATTAAGCAAACTTTTTTTTTGGGCAAACAAACTAAAAAATAATGTTTTTTTTTTTTCATTTTAATAGTAGTAATATATTTCTGGCACAATGTCTTCGAGTTAAACTGGACTTTTATTTTGACAAGTTGCTGTGTCTACCTTTAACATTTCTGTGTGTATATGATATGACTCTAGTTTTCCTAAAATGGAACGGTCAAATGCTAAAATCACCGCGAGCGTCACGCGCTTTAGTGTGTGTAGTAAACAAAACCGCTTGTCTGCTCCATTCATTAAAACAGAGACACACAGAACATGCAGGATTCACATTTAAATGGTATTTTTGCGGCGTAATATTTGCAGATACTAGTCCATATTGCATTTTGATTTAAGTGTAATGACCTACTTTTTATTAATTAATTCAAACTTTGACAAATTCCGATTTTTTTTTTTTTTTTTTGATTCCATTCGCGTTTTCCACACCGCTGAAATCATAGGGCCCTAGACTTCAGATTTCAGGGATGTGGGATATTTATTTTTGGTTTAATATCAAAAATCCAGTATTTATTTTAATGTCATTGCCAGTAAGCAGTAAATGTAAATGTAAATTAAAATTCGTTACTATTTTGTGAATGAATGAATGAATGAATAAATAAATAAATAAAATGAATATAAAATAAATAAATAACTTTATAATGTGAAATATAATTTGATATTGTTTTTCCCTAATGGTATTAAATAAATATGTATGTATGTATGATTTCTGTTTTTAATAAAACACTGATGATTTAGTTTTTTTTTATTTAGCTTTTATTTCAATTTTTTCTCATTCTGTCATTCACTTTGATAGGCTGTCTCTGGCACAGAGCTGTTGGTCGGCTGTTGCTTTCTCTGATCTGAGATAAAAGAGATTTGTAGGGGTTTTTTTCTCTTTAAAAAAGATTCAGTGCTAATACTGTCCACTGCTTGCACGTTAATAACACCAATACAACTAGATTGGTGTATTGACAAATAGGCAGTAAAAATGCTTATTTTATAAAAGACAATTTTTCAAGAAGAAATGCATATATTTATGTAGTGTGAGGTCTAAACTTTGAGAATATATAACGGGTCACAAACTAACTCACTATTTATTTATTTATTTATTTATTTATTTGTTTATTGTTTTACATTTTTACTCAGCTGTACCATAAATTTGTCCTATAGTGTAACTTTTTTCTATAAGATATTTTGAGATAAAAACAAATCTGTGTTTCTTTTATGCATCACACCATAGGACATTACGTCACATTAAAGGACAGAAATGGAAGTTATTAAAGTATTTCTATCTAATGTCGAAGGGGAAAGAAAGTTTAATTTTTAAACAAACAATATCAACATGTTTTTTAAACAAAACTAAATGATTTTCACCAACAATTCAGTCTCTTAGTCAATCGTCAATCAGTATGTTACTGAAACTCTTCTAGAGCTTCCTTACTGCGTGTGCGGCACAGCTAAATATGATTGATTTTCAAAGTATATTCAATAAGATGTAAATGAATTTTTCAAACTATATGGCTACTTTTTTTAAGGCATCATTTTGATCCTATTTACTTTCTGCATCGTTCTCTTAGGATCTCCTCCCTTCTGGTGGATCCCTGTTAATTTTCTGTCTATATATTTCTGTGTCCTCTCTCTTTCACTAGTTTCTCTCCCTCAGTTCTACCTGTTTTAAAAACAAGTATCAAATTTTATACTTTTTTTATGACACTTCATAACAAAAAAACATCAGAAAATAGTTTAATTGTAGTTATTGCATTTAAGAGCACAGAAAAGATCAAAAAAGAATAAAATGAGTTAAACAAATCTTATTTAACTATTTAAAATGCTTCCTAAAGAGACTGTGTCCTCTGGTTTGACATCTTTGTCCTGTCGTGTGACAGTCACACCAGAGGACATATTCTGTCACACCAAAGGACGTTTCAGCCTTTTGTGTCAATGAATGACTTTGCTATTCCGAACTAACCTGTCTTTAGCGCTTAGCAAGACACATTTGTATAATTTTTATATGATTATGTAGTTTAACATACAGTTTTTAATTAAAATATATAATTTATGGGTGTCACACCAAAGGACAACAAAACGTAACACTTTTGTACTGGTTCCAAAAAAGTATTTGAACAAAACAAATATTTGAACAATTCTGAGACAAAGATTTACCATGTGCACATGTTATGGCCTTCACAGGGGGCTTCAGTAACACAACCATGAAAGAGGTCCTTCAGCTAATTAAACTTTTCTCTGGAATTGCCCGTCACACCAGAGAACATGGTTTTTTAGAGACAAAATATACTAAGTTCCTATGCTTTCAGAAATATATGGATGAAAAAATGATTGCCATTTACTAAAATAGACACTTGTACAATTATGCTAGAGGTATTTATTAACATTTTTGTGCTTTTCTTTTTAATTTCTAAAAGTTGAATTTATAAAATTAACCCTGCTTGAGACAATCACACCATAGGACAATTTTGAGATTTGACTCAAAAATGTAAAAAAGGGCTGGGTTTTGACACAAATTTCACAATTTGGTTAGATTCTGATTCTCAAGATTCGATTTCCGATTCATTTCGTTTTGATGTAGATTATTTTGGAGTGTGATTATTTAGAAGATATTTATATAATGTGAGAAATATGAAAGGGTCTCAAACTAACAATTTTATTTAATTTTATTTTTTTCACATTTTAACTCAACTGTATCATAAATGTGTCCAATGGTGTGACATTTTTTTTATATATATATAAAATATTTTGAGATAAAAACCAATCTGTGTTTCTTTTATCCATCATACCGTAGGACATTACGTCACACTAAAGGACAGAAATGGTAGTTATTAGAGTATGTCTAATTTTAAACATTTTTATCATTGATTCATCACTGAATTGTTGATTTTCATCAACAATTCAGTCTCTTAGTCTGATTTGGCTCAAAATTTAAAAAAGGGCTGTTTGGAAAATTTCACAGTTCGGTTAGATTCTGATTCTCAAGATTCGGTTTCCGATTCATTTCGGAAGATTATTTTGGATGCATATCAGGTACAGCACATGCCAAATTTTCTCAAGGAGAAAAATCTCTCACCAAATGTTGGAAAATATACAGTAGAGTCATTTGGTACCACATTACTATAATATTCAAGGTTAAGTTAACTTAAATTACACTCAATTAGCTTTTTATAATAATAACTTACAATTACATAATTATATTTGTATTTCAATTTATTTTTCCGAATACAAACATTTAAATGGTGGCTGTCATAAAAACTTTTGCATTTGTTCAAACCTAAATTAAACATTGAAGAACAAACATGACATTATGTGCCATTGTTTACAAGCTGTTATACTGACCTCTTTGTACAACTGAAACACTGATTAAGCAATTACATGAGACAGGATACAGATTTCAGTAAGTTGCACTTTCTTTTTACATACCTTCGGATGTTTGTTCATGTTTTTTTTTTGCGCTGAAGCTGATATTAAAGTGGAGGAAATGATCAGTTTATGTGCGCTTCATGCTGCCACTTCTCTTGAACTAAGGTGCTACAGCAATCTCACTTTAAACTGTGCCAAAATGGCATTTATTGTTTGAATATTTGAATACTTTAATAAAATGGACAGAATTTGTTTTATATAAAAAGTAACAAAGCACAACGCTTATTACGATTTATTGGATAGGAGGTGCGCTACAATGTTCTGTTGTTTGACTAAAAAGAATTAGATTTAAAAGAAATTTATATATATATATTTTTTTTACCTATCTAGACTTTTTTGCACAATTTCCCTAGAAAAAAGGCTTATTAACCCGAAACACTTTACCACTGAATGACTAATGGAATTTTGGATCTCAAAGGAAAAAAAAAGTCTTTCCATAATACAGAAAGCTCCACATTTATGGATCATAAAGAATCGTAATTGGAGAAATGATTTGTGCAGTGGTTGTTAGAAATGCCTTTCAAATGATTGTACAAATACACACAAAGGGAATACAAGCAGCGTTTGAGGGAGCTCACAAATCAAAATGTAATTTCGGTTTGTTGACGGCTCGGCTGCGTTGATATTACACATGGCACATTATCATACCTCACGCCTCCAGACCTCACAGTGCTGCCAGCGATCTACAAGCAGAAGGTGCGACACCATTATTTTGGTGATGAGGACTCTAAATTGCATGTTTTATTAGAGGTATTCCATGGTCCATTGAGCACCAAATTTAGAAGAAGAAATACAGCCTTTTTTTTTTTTTCTCCTTTCTGTAACTGATTTTATACTGTAGGTTTTATTATTCTTTAAATTCTCCGGATGCTGAGGTAAAATCATCATCTTAGTATTTAGAAAATGACGTTATTGCTGCTTAATGTGTAAGTAGAGATGACATGTAACTGCTGTGAGAAGAAAAATTAAAAAGTGTCATGACAGAGAAAATTAGACTCAATGAAACTTGCATGTTTTTTTTCTTATGTCAGTTATCAAGGCTGCATTTATTTGATCAAAAATACAGAAAAAGACTGTAATTTTGTAAAATATTATTTCTATTTAAAAAAAAAAACAAAACTGTTTTTGTGTGAATATATTTAAAATGTAATTTATTCCTGTGATGCAAAGCTGAATTTTCAGCATCATTACTCCAGTCTTCAGTGTCACATGATCCTTCAGAAATCATTTTAATATGCTGATTTATTATCAATGTTGAAAACAGTTGTGCTTTTCTGGGATTATTTAACGAATACAGAGTTGAAAAGAACAGCGTTTATTTAAAATAGAAATCTTTTGTAAGAATATAAACTACCATCTAAAAGTTTGGGGTCAGTACATTTTTATTCTTTCTTTTTTTTTTTTTTTTTTTTTTTTTTAAAGAAATTAATATTTTTATTCACCAAAGATGTGTTAAATGGATAAAAAGTGATGGCAAAGACTTATGTTGTTAGAAAAAAATTATATTTTGACTAAATGCTGTTCTTTTTAAGCTTTTATTCATCAAGAGGTGAATTCACAGGTTCTAAAAAAAGAAAAATTAGACTTTTCTTTTCTGACAAAACGCACTCGAATGAACTCGTACAATGAAACTTGTATGTTTTTTTCTGTATAAAACAGAAAAAGTTATTGTCAAAATGTTGGAAAGTTGGTGTCACAATGGTCAGCCAGCCTAAGAAAGTGTTTTTTTTTTTTTTTTAATGATATTTGTGATATTTATTCTGAAAAGTGCCATACAAATGTAAATTAAAATGTTTCTCTTCAGGTTTATACATTTAACATGACAGGGGAGAGGAAATATATATTTTTCAGGAGTTTTTAATTTATTTTGGATTTTTATATGCAATAAAACCCAATTTTTTTTCTCCAAAAAGCCCCTTTCTTGTCAAGCAGCAACTAGTTGATAAGTGAGGTTTTCTTTCTTTCTATATTTTTGTTTTAATTAGCATGCTGTGCTTTAGCTGTTAGTTTGCACGATAATGTTTTAATTAGCATGCTAATTAGATCTGCTGCCTAAAATATCAAAACTGAAAGAAAAAGTCTAAATCTAGTCAGTTGTTGGATGACTAATCAGCCATCGTGACCCATCTCTACTCCCTAACCTTTCAAAAACCACTGAGTTTATCTGATTTTATTTAGAACCGGGTGTTTATCTTCTGCCCAGCTTTTTGCCAACATCTCCTGCTATGTGAGCCCGTTAAATCTGAGCAGTAGCTCTGTTTTTCACGAGGAACTCAAGAGAGATTGGGGACAAGACGGCGATGTTGATTGACATGGACATGGATGTTGACAGCTTGTGGAGTGTTCCAGAGAGTGGAATAAAGCGGCGAGCCAGCCAGAGGTCAGATTCCGCACCCGGATTTACACACTCGCTCAGGCTGAATCACAGCTGGCCCGCTTCAGAAGCGAGTCGGCGTTCTCCTGCTCTCTCTTCTTCTCCTCGGTTTGATATTGTGCTGGGACAATGAATCAGAAAGGGTAATGAAAGCCTTTCAGCTTCCCCGAGGAAACTTTCCTCACTTAATTACTTCAGCCTCCTCTGGTGAGCTTGAAAAATGCTTTTTGGGAGCCAGCGCAATCTCTCTCGGATTAATCCCTCGCAAAATTGATGTTTACCATGCAAGCAAACTGAGTATAGCCAATCTGTATCTTGTTAGCGCTTGTGAAACGGACAGTTGATCATCTGTAGAATCAACTCAAAACGTTAAATTTGAGGCGAGGCACGTCAGAGATTTTGTAAACAAAGTTTGGGTGCTTGAATTAGTTCCGTTGGTGTTTATGTAGTGTGGTAACAACTAATTAGGCCTCTGTTTGATCGTCTAGACATGAAAAATCACCTAAGCTTTGGAGGTAACTACTTTGGAAATAACATGTCAGTCAGCTAAAGTTATATGAGCGAATATGAGCTTCAGAAAAGTCACTGACATTTTGACTAGTCAGCGGTATCATTCTATGAAGCTGTACCGCTGCATAAGTTCCCAGAATGCATCAGGACTGACAGGATTTCAGCACACAATGCTGTCATACAGGAAAGATGGATGGTGCTTCGAATGCTCCTACCATCATTACCTACCTGGAACCCTGAGGAAAAACAACCATTCTTGTGCTAGTTCATTATCTTCGCTATGCAAATCCAAGTCACATGTAATTTTCGTTTCATTTCAACTCTTTTTTTCCTCACAGAAAGCACGCCTGCGTGCTTTAATACTATTTCCACGCCACGCACCCGGCGTGTTTCCATTCACCGTGTCTGATGTGGGTGGGTGAGATTTGAGGTAAGGTTAATGTGGCACGCTCAAGGGCATGGTGAACAGATTTGCCTTTTCTGCAGCAGCAGAATGTTCTCGCTGCCAGATGTTGCCGCGGACAGGCGGAGAATGGAGGACGAGACGGCTATAAGAAGAGAGAAGATGATGAAAAAGTATGGAAAATGCTTACAGATGGAGTCTGGAATGCTAAATATAGATTTTTTTTTTTAGAGGCTGTGTGAGACGGAGATAATTGTGAAAGCAGATTTGCAGTTCTGTGCTTGCTAGATTCGTGTCGACTGATGGATGTGGCTGTGTTTCGTAAAAGTAGGGCTGGGAGATAAGGCAAAAAAATCGAATCTCGATTTTGTTTTGTTTTTACGATGTTTAACTAGTCAGCTTGAAAATGTAACTTACAACATAATTCAAGTAACATTTTCTTCATTAACCCTCTAGTTCTATGCTCTATTCAACTGCAGAAAAGATGCATGAACTTCAACTACACTACCACTCAAAAGTTTATGATCAGTAAGATTTTTATTGGTTTTTAAAAATGTTTCTTATGTCAGTCATCAAGGCTGCATTTATTTGATCAAAAATACTGAAAAAAACTTTAATACTGTGAAATAGTATTTCTATTTAAAATAACTGCTTTCTGTGTGAATATACAGGTGCATCTCAATAAATTAATATGTCGTGGACAAGTTCATTTCAGTAATTCAACTCAAATTGCGAAACTTGTGTGTTTAAATTCAGTGCACACAGACTGAAGTAGTTTAAGTCTTTGGTTCTTTTAATTGTGATGATTTTGGCTCACATTTAACAAAAACCCACCAATTCACTATCTCAACGAATTAGAATACTTCATAAAACCAATAAAAAAAACATTTATAGTGAATTGTTGGCCTTCTGGAAAGTATGTTCATGTACTGTATACGTACTCACTTGGTAGGGGCTCCTGTTGCTTTAATTACTGTCTCAATTCAGCGTGGCATGGAGATGATCAGTCTGTGGCACTGCTGAGGTGGTATGGAAGCCCAGGTTTCTTTGACAGTGGCCTTCAGCTCAATTGCATTTTTTTTTGGTCTCTTGTTTCTCATTTTCCTGTTGACGATACCCCATAGATTCTCAATGGGGTTCAGGTCTGGTGAGTTTGCTGGTCAGTCAAGCACACCAACACCATGGTCATTTAACCAACTTTTGGTGCTTTACATATATTTAGGAATACGACAACTGTAGCCAAATTCCAAACACGTCTATGTGTGGTGGCACTTGATGCCTTGACCCCAGCCTCAGTCCATTCCTTGTGAAGTTCACCCAAATTCTTGAATTGATTTTGCTTGACAAGCCTCTCAAGGCTGCGGTTCTCTTGGTTGGTTGTGCATCTTTTTCTTCCACACTTTTTCTTCCACTTAACTTTCTGTTAACATGCTTGGATACAGCACTCTGTGAACAGCCACCTTCTTTGGCAAAGAATGTTTGTGGCTTACCCTCCTTGTGAAGGGTGTCAATGATTGTCTTCTGGACAACTGTCAGATCAGCAGTCTTCCCCATGATTGTGTAGCCTAGTGAACCAAACAGAGAGACCATTTTGAAGGCTCAGGAGACCTTTGCAGGTGTTCTGAGTTGATTAGCTGATTGAAATGTCACCATATTCTAATTTGTTGAGATTTGTTGTGAATTGGTGGGTTTTTGTTATATGTGAGCCAGAGACTTAAACTACTTCAGTCTGTGTGCACTGAATTTATTTAATATGCAAGTTTCACAATTTGAGTTGAATTACTGAAATAAATGAACTTTTCCACGACATTCTAATTCATTAAGCTGCATCTGTATTTTAAAATGTACTTATTCTTGTGATGCAAAGCTGAATTTTCAGCATCATTACTCCAGTCTTCGGTGTCACATGATCCTTCAGAAATCATTCAGCATATTAGAATGATTTTTGAAGAATCATGTGACACTGAAAACTGAAGTAATGGCTGATAAAAATTCAGCTTTGCTTCACAGGAATAAATGATATTTTAAAATATATGAATATATAACACCATAATTTTAAACTTGTATTTTTGATCAAGTGAATGCAGCCTTGATGAGCATATAAGTTCTTTAAAAAACATTAAAAATCTTACTAATCCCAAACGTTTGAGCGGCAATGTACATCTTGTACAAATTTGTCTTATACATATTATATGTTAAGGAATAATACAAGGAAAATGCTTTTTGTTCCGGTTCATGACAGTTAGGGTTGATAAACTCCCATCTCATGTTCTCCCTCAACTTCAAAATCTTCCTATATCGCTGTTTTACCTATTTTGTTAAGGGTGTTTGATCTTCTTTGCATGTTCACTTTGCAAAGACTGGGTCGGTACTTCTGCAGCGATGTAGGATGATTTCGAAATGATTTTTGAAGTTGAGGGAGAAAATACGATTGGAGTTTTACTAGGGATGTTAACCGATGACCGTTTGACCGGTGGTTGACCGTATCAACGTTAACCGGTCAAAGTTGTCGGTAGTCGGTTAAAAAAAAAAGTGATATCTAAATTAGGCTATTATAGACAGTGGACTATACGCTACTACAGTTAGCCATCTCATTCCTCATCTTTTTGTGTTAAGTGAACAAATTATCCCTCACACTCAATTTTTCATAACTCGCCTGTTTGTACTTAATAAACCAATAAAAACATTTGGCGCGAGGTCACAGCGTTTGGGCTCGCGCGCTCACAAGGTTTGCGAAAAGTAAAGGCAACAGGCTAAAACACTCGAGGTTAGAGCGGCGTCTCTTCGGAGCTGTCATTTTCTTAAATGAGCCGTGGCAATGTTTCAAATGAGCTTCTAACCTAGACAAACGCCTTTATTTTCAAAGCGATCACCTTGTACCCAAACCATTTGAAACTAAGGAGCCATTTGTCCTGCGATTACATACAACAAGCTCTTCCGCGCCGCGTTTGCGGGACTCATGTTTCGCGCTGTAGGGGATTTTAAAAAAGTGACGTGAGTGGCAGTGTGTGTGTGTGTGTGTGTGTGCGGGAGGCAGAGCGGCAGAGAGATGCGACAGAGTTGCGAAATTGCAGGCGCGGCTCGAAATGGCTGTTATTTCAAATAGCGTACCATATTTTAAACTAATCGGTTAACCGGTTTCAACCGGCTAATGAGGCTTGGTGGTCGGTCAAGAAATTTTTTAGTTTTCGCCATCCCTAAGTTTTACATACCCTAACTGTCTTGATATTGACAGTGGTTTCAAGAATTATGAAATTTTTATGGTATCAGTAAAGACCTTATTTAAAGCAAAAACAACTATATTGTGATAAATATCATTACCGTGAAATACAATTACTCATATTGTGATATAAGATTTTGGTCATGTTGCCCACCCCTATTCTAAACATTCAATTTAGCAGATAAATGCATTAGATTTACAGCCTTTTCCTTTTAAAAAAGCAGACCAAAAATCTTGATGACTCATCCTGCACTGCACAGATTTTCGTCCAATCAAATACAGAATGAGAAAGCCCCTCCCCCGATACTAACTGCAATGACTAGCAAGTAAGCACATCATAGCTGATGGCTGTGACATAACTAAACTTTAGGTTTTAGATAAACTTAAGATTTTCTAGAATTTTCTAGATTTAAAATTAATTGCTAACTTAAGTAACTTAATCTCTTATTGACGACGTATTGATAGATTGTTGGTCTTTTGCCGAATGAATGTTTTCTATTCCTCTTGTTTAAGCCTTTACCCTGCAAAGGTGGTGCTGTGTTGTTAATTCTTGCACAGACGTCTGACGCATACTAAGTCTTTAAAGCCTAAAAACCTAAGATTACCTAAAACTTAATATGTATTCCTTAGCTGACTTCCTTAGTATTTCTTTTAGGAAACTAATCTTTAATATGCTGTATTTAAAAATCATCTAAATTCTTACAAACATAATGTTTTAGCTGCAACACAAGAGCACAAAAATATGGGGAAAAGGGCATTTTGGTTTAAGTTTGCGTATAGTACTCGTATAATATGTTTGTGTGTATATTCAGTTTACTTAAGGACCCATTTATGAGGTGATAACGAAACTGGATGTACATTAGCGTACAATGTTCATCTTCCTGGCTTTGGCTTTCTGTAATGTGGTCTTGTGAAATTTTGAATACACTCGAAAGACTCCAGCAGGTTCTCTACTACATTCGGCAGCACTCTAATAGAGGTGGGAGATCATTATGAAGGATTGTGATGAGGAGCAGGTGGATGAATTTAACAAGAACTCAGCTGTCAGTGATGTGGTGACAGTTGAAGTTGAAATAACACGCATGAAACTTGAGACAGAAGTAGTGGCCTTCTCTTATCAACCTCTGCTCCGTTTCCAAGCAGACAGGCATCATTAGACAGGAGTTAGAGCCGGATCATTGTTCCGTTCGGACTTGTTCCTGTGCAGGCAGGAGCAGACGGTGATGTCAAGAGGTGGAAAACACAGCAGCACGACGACTTGCACAGGTCAAGCACTCGAGTCTGAGCTGAGTGCTGTTTATCAGGCAACAACAAATTAGTTGGATTTAGGACAGAGAAAGATGGTGTTTATACATTAGGGTATAAAGAAATGTTGCTTTTTTTTTTAGTTGTTTGCCTGTTAGGCTTGGGTATCGATTCTGATTCTCAAGGATTTCATTCACTTTGTATTTGTTATATTCGAACAGCAGTAAAAAATTTAATATTGTGATTATTTATCTATCTATCTATCTATCTATCTATCTATCTATCTATCTATCTATCTATCTATCTGTCTATCTATCTATCTGTCTATCTATCCATCTGTCTACTTTTTCTATTTACTATATATAAAAATTTTTATTTACTATTTCTATGTATTATATATAATACTATTTCTATTTATTTTTGTATTTATTTATTACAGTATTTTTATTTATTTAGGCTTGGGTATCGATTCTGATTCTCAAGGATTTCATTCACTTTATATTTGTTATATTTGAACAGCAGTAAAAAATGTAATGTTGTTATCTATCTATCTATCTATCTATCTATCTATCTATCTATCTATCTGTCTATCTGTCTATCTGTCTATCTTTCTCTCTATCTGTCTCTCTATCTGTCTCTCTATCTGTCTCTCTATCTGTCTCTCTATCTGTCTATCTGTCTGTCTATCTATCTGTCTATCTATCTGTCTATCTACAGTATCTATCTGTCTATCTATCCATCTATCCATCTGTCTATCTGTCTACTTTTACTATTTATTTACTATATATAATATTCTTTGTTTACTATTTCTATTTATTATATATAACACTATTTCTATCTATCTATCTATCTATCTATCTATCTTTCTATCTATCTATCTATCTATCTATCTATTTATTCATTTATTTATTTATTATAGTATTTTTATTTATTTAGGCTTGGGTATTGATTCTGATTCTGATCTACTTTTTCTATTTATTTTCTTTATATAATAATATTTATATTTTTATTTATTTATTTATTTACTATTTATTTATTATATATAATAATATTTCTGTTTATGTATTTATTGGTCTATCTGTCTGTCTATCTATCTATCTATCTATCTATCTATCTATCTATCTACTGTTTATTTATTTATTTATTTATTTATTTATATATGTCTGTCTGTCTGTCTATTTATTTGTTTATTTATTATATATAATTCCATTTCTATTTGTTGGCCTATCTATCTATCTATCTATCTATCTATCTATCTATCTATCTATCTATCTATCTATCTACTGTTTATTTTTTATCTATTTATTTATTTATTTAATTATTAGCCTATATATGTATGTCTATTTATTAGTTTATTTATTATATATAATTCAATTTCTATTTATTTGTTTATTTATTTATTGGCCTATCTATCTGTCTGTCTGTCTGTCTGTCTGTCTCTCTGTCTGTCTGTCTACTATTTATTTATTTATTTATTATATATAATATTATTTCTATCTTAAAGCCTTAAAAGCATTTTTTGGGGTAAAATAACAGTTTTTGGTTTGATTTTTAGACTATTTTTTTTTTTACAGTGTATCATCAAGTATATATATTATTAGAACGCTCTCAAACGTCATGTAGAAAACTAATCCTGTTTTTGAGGATGCTTTTCCTGAGCAAATGATGTTTTCCATCGCATGAGTAAAAATAATACAATAATTTGCTGTAATCACAGTGACTGTAATGCACACAGAAGTACATCCTGTAGCCCTGTTATCATAGGATGTTTCATTTACTAATATTTGCCCTATAGCAGAACATTATCTTCAGTAAACACTACTTCCCCCAACTCAGTCCTCCTGTTTAGTATGTTTCTCTTAGTCTCAACCCATTTTATGGCCTTAAACACACATGAGGGATCTTGACTTCCCTGTGTTGTTCTCTCAGCTGTCTGAAAGCGCACGGTTTCCCCTGAACCCCGCTCCACACCCCATTACCGCAGCCCCATTGCTCTCGCTGAATATCAAACAACAGGACACCTCTGTGTCTCTTACCCTGCAGTCATGTCCACAGCCAGAGAGACATTAGGGACTCAGAAAATAAGAAACAGTGAAGCAGAAGCAGCAACACAGCGCTGAACTACTTACTGATGTCATTGGTACATAAGCTTCAAGTTCATTTCAACTTATTAATGAGGAATTGGAGGGACTGTATTACTGAAATTACTTCCGATGTCATGCAAACTGTACAAACGTATTTGCTTCTGCATGTAATTTTTTGGGCTAAATAGTATGTTAGGGCAAGAAATTATTAGTGTTTCACTTCAGTAGGCAGTATCTTGCTTATTTTAAACTCTTGCTCATGGGTGATTTATTATTATTATTTTTTTTTATTTTCATTATTTTTCTTCATTTATGCCCTCATTTAAAATTATGAATTGACAGTAATGCAAATTACACCCTGAATTAACGGCGTATGTTCGTTTAGCATTCAGTTCAGTTAATTAATGAGATAATCAAACAGTGCTCTGAACAAACACCATGTTGGACGTTTTGTTTGTGAAGTCGACCTTTGTTAACTTGGCACACTTAAAGCTGATGCTAGCTTTCAAGAAAGTGGATTTTCATGTTATTAGATGTCTAATGCAATCACATGTATTTATATAGATATATAAAGATAACATGAAATATTTAATGAAATATGTTTTAATTATAAATAGATATTGACTAGTATGGATACAGACTACATAGACGACATATAGGGATCTATTATTGTCATAAGGCATTTGTGGGTCTTTAAAAAGCATTCAACTCTTTATTTTATAAAATATCTAAAATATAATGATAAAAAAACTGTAAAACTTTTTTAGCCTTAACCTTTCTGTTGTATATCTGAATGAAATACTAATACTAAAACTAAAATTATAAAAAAAAAAAAACGTTTTTGTTAAAATATATAAAAATAACAATACAATTTTTTAAATAAAATTAACCTTACCTGAAATAAAATAAAATAATAAAATAAAATAAAATATATATATTTTTTTTTCATTTAAGCTAGTTGCCAGGACAACATTTCTCATTTTAGTTTAGTTTAACTTGATGTATTAAAATAACAAACTAAAACTGAAATAAAAATTAATAAAAAAAAAACTGCAATAAATAAATAAATCAATTAATTAATTATTAATTAAAATGAAATCAGAAAATATGAAAATTAAGCCGATTCAAAATATTAATTGACACTCTATTAGTATTTCAGTGACACTAAAATAACTTTAACATGACATAAAGAAATTACATTGTGTTTCCCTGGTGAACCCCACTATTTAATTTAATTTAATTTAATTTAATTTAATTTAATTTAATTTTATAAATATTGTACAGTAAACAACAAATATCAAATAAGGTCTTAATTAAACATGCAGCTATCATAAAAATGCTTCCACTGTGTGTTCATTGTCAGCAATAAATAAATAAATAAATAAATAAAAATAAAGTGATGAATATATTTTACAGCTCTATTTTAAAGTTCCTATATTTTTTTCCAAACATGAGAATGCATTGCAGTACAAAACACTTAGCCAACTATGTCTTATTTTTGCAACAAAGTGTGAGTATATACCAACCCACACTACCTAAAAATACATTTTTAGTATAAGGTGACAAAATGCGTTTTCTCTTAGTTATCACTTGGCCCATCTCTGCCTCAGACATGCAGCCTACAGAACGTTCACACACCATTTTATTTATTTTGTATTGTACAAAAGCAGCAAAAGCTGGCATACACGACCTGCACGTAAATACTGCTGTGCTGAAAAAATAAATAAATAAACTGCCTTTTGAGGCTTTTGTGGTCCTGAGAAGGCAATGGAGGTCTTGCACCTGGAGCTCCAGGCTGATTTTCCGCTAAAACTGATCGTGCAGACAAAACCGTAGGGCCTAGAGAGCTGAATCTTGGCCAAATGGTAGAGCTCCCCGTGGGGACGTTGTGACAAAGTATCGCCCTAATCGGCCTATAGGTGGCGCTACAGCGATCAACAACGCGAAAGTGGTCATAACTTCTAAACCGCTTGTCGTAGACTCAAAATTTTAACATTTTTGGAATCCTTGGATCAATACAAATTTAAAAAACCCCCTGTGATTTGGGGTCCTGGAGGCCCCGTTTTCCCGCAAATGTTAATTATGTCCGAAACCTACTTTTGCGAACTAGTCCTAGGTTTTTCACCCGATCGGAACCAAACCACTGCAGAAATGTTCTCTGGACAGTGAATACCAATAATTATTAAAAAAAAGTTGAAATTTTGACTCATCGTTGCGAAGGGGCCCCAAAAAGTTTGTCAGGTGGGAGACCATTTTTACTAAAATGGCTATAACTCATGAACCAAATGAGGTATCTTCACCAAACTTGGTACGCATATGTAAGAGCTCAATCTTTGGTCAAATCAAAAAAATTGCATAGCTCTGCCACTTGGTGGCGCTATAAGGGAAAAAAACACGAAAATGCCTATAACTACGCAACCGTTAGTCCGATCGACCTCAAACTTGGTATGTAGTGTCTTTGTCCAATGTGCCATAAGGGTCTATAAGGACATTGGTGTATCTCAAAAAACATGGCCGCCATCAGCCAATGAAGTTTGAGCACCCATTAGACAAGGTTAACGGACGTCAATCGGAACGAAACTCACTGGGCATGTTTGACTCATGGCCCTAAAGGACTGTAAGAATTTTGAAAGAAATCGGCCACTAGTTGGCGCTAACGAGTTTTTTGCCTCTGTAACTTGCCTCACTCACGTGGTGTTTCACACATCCACACAATATGCATATCATTTGATAGATCTCCACATGCTGAGCAACTTTGCCTCAAGAACCATTGCTGTCAATCAAACCGTTCATTAATTATTCGCAAATATGTGAAAAACCTACTTTTGCGAACTAGTCCTAGGTTTTTCACTCAATCTCGATCAAACCACTGCAGCACAGTTCTCCAGACTCTCTAGATCAATAATTATCAAAAAAATGTTGAATTTTGTCCTTTGGTTAGCTTTAACAAGGTCATTTAGAAAAGGGGCGTGGCCACATATACCCAAAAGCCTATAAAACCTAAACGAAAACTCAAAACTTTACGAAAAATGGTGAGAACATGTGTCAGGTGACTCTTAACAAGCATGCAAAGTTTCGTGAAGATCGGACCATAGGTGGCGCTATAACAGTTAAAAAGGCTTTAAAAACATAAGCTGTGTATGGTAAGTGGCTTCAAATGGCTAAATAAATGCTCATCTATTCACACAAAGACTAGATCTTCATATCATTTGATAGATCTCCTCATGATGAACAACTTTGCCTCAAGAACCATTGCTGTCAATCAAACCGTTCATTAATTATTCACAAATATGTTAAAAACCTACTTTTGTGAACTAGTCCTAGGTTTTTCGCTTAATCTCGATCAAACCACTGCAGTAATATTCTCTGAACTCTCTAGATCAATAATTATCAAACAAATGTTGAATTTTGTCCTTCGGTTAGCTATAACGGGGTCATTTACAACAGGGGCGTGGCCACATATACCCAAAAGCCTATCAATACTAAACAAAAACTCAAAACTTTACGAAAATTGGTGAAAACATGTGTCAGATGATTCTTAACAAGCATGCAAAGTTTCGTAAAGATCGGACCATAGGTGGCGCTATAAGAGTTAAAAAGGCTTCAAAAACACAAGCTGTGTATGGTAAATGGCAAATGACAAACTGTTCATTGCTTAAGTCTTTTAAAAACATATATTCATTTAAAAAAAAAAAAAAAAAAAAAAAACATTCAATAAAGGAGACAGTGTCTCACTTCATTAAGACTTGTTTGACTATTGAAATCTCCTGAATGAATGATTCAATGACATACTTTTTTTTTTTAAACGGGCAGTTGTCGCCACCTCCTGGCGGAAGAGGATAAGCGTTACAATAGATACACGTGTTAAAATACTTTCGTTTTTATCGCTACTGTAGACAATAAGTGTTTATACCCAAACTATAAACTTTTATCCCAGTACTTCTATTATTTAAATATCTGTAACACTGAAATAATGATTATAATGTGGTTGAAAAGACTGTTTGTGTTGCTCTTTCTGCGTTCACATTTACTCCGACCTTCTGATTCATTAACATGGCAGCGACAAAACCTGCTTCTCACGCTCCACTGACACTGGCGATGTGAAACAGTCCTAATAGACATAGATAACTCGTTGTCATTTAGGAATAAGATCGCGTGGGTGTTTGAATCGACACCTCAATATTTTAAGGATTAATAGTGCAGCTCTAATGTAAACATGGCAAAATGTTGTGGGAGGATACTGTCACGAGATCTCGCGAAATCCGACTGGTCTCGTCACATCCCTACCATTTAGATAGCCACTTAATAATAAGATCATGATCTACTGTACCCGAGTCTATAAAACCTAAAAGAAAAGAAAATATCACAAACCTAAGTCAAATCATCATCATATGATTCTAAACAAGCCTGCATTTTAAAGACATCAGGCAAAAAAAGGCAATGTAACAGTTATAAAGCTTAAAAACAATGCATCGCTCTTCAAAATGTAATGAAATTACAACTATAACCACTAGATGGCAGTAGAAGACCACCAATGGCTCATTGAAATGCGCAGTGCTATTCACAGATTTTCCATTCATTTCAATTCATGCAAAGACTAAATCACTATATAACATTTCAAATCACATTTAGTCAAAGTTTAACACTTCATTTAAACACATATATCATATTTGACAATAATACAAGATTATGATTACAGTGAAACCTGAAAACTATATATAAAATCTTAAAAAGACTTGCACTAAACATTTTGTCACCTACCATTTAATACACAAATCTCTTACGTGCAACAAAATGTGTGTGTAGTAATGCTTAATGAACATTAATATAACAGTTTAACTATTTAATTTCTGTTTGTGAGTTTATTCTCCATCATGGATGTGTTTTATTGTGTTGCCATATATTTTGCATTGGACTACATCTTAAATCCACACAACCTTTTATGATGCTAAACAGGCATGCAAAGTTTCATGAAGATCAGACCATAGGTGGCACTATAACAGTTAAAACGGCTTCAAAAACAAAATTTCTATGGTAATTGGCCTCAACTTGCTAAAAACATGCAAATATATTCACACAACCACTAGATCTTCATATCATATGATATAGATGTCCTCATTCTGAACAACTTTGCCTCCAGGACCATTGCTGTCAATCCAACTATTCTTTAAATATGTTATATTATTAAAAAAAAAAAAAAAAAAACCTACTTTTGTAAACTAGTCCTAGGTTTTAAACTCAAAATACATAAAATCACTGTAGTAACATTCTCTGGACCCTCTAGATCAACAATTATCAAAAAAATGTTGAACATTTGCATTTAGACAGCAAAAACAGCACCACTTAATAATAAGATCATGATCTACTGTACCCAAAAATCTATAAATCCTAAAAGAAAACAAAATTTCACAAACCTAAGTAAAATCATTATCATATAATTCTAAAGAAGCATACAATTTTATCAACATAAGGCAAAAAAGGCAAAGTTACAGTTATAAACTTAAAACAATGCATCCTTTTTTTAAAACGCCATGAAATTGCAACTTTAACCACTAGATGGCAGTAGAAGACCATTAATGCATCATTAAACAGACTACAACAGTGCATTTCATGGCTTGTTTTCAATTAATTTCAATTTATGCATAAACTAAATCACTGTTACAACATTTCAAATCACATTTAGTCAAAGTTTAACACTTAAATTATACAGATATATCATATTTGACAATAATACAAGATTATGATTACAGCGAAACCTGAAAATGATATATAAAATCTTAAAGTCAATATTTGCACTAAACATTTTGTCACCTACCATTTATTACACAAATCTTCAAGGTGCAACAAATTATGTCTGTGTGTGTAAAAGCAGTAATGCTTAATGAGCATTAATATAACAGTTTAACTATTTAATTTCTGTGTTTGTGAGTGTTTTCTCCATCATGGATGTGTTTTAGTGTGTGTTTAGCCATATATTTTGCGTTGGACTACATCTTAAATCCTCACAACCATTTTATTCTCAAAATATTATGACTTCAATCTCGTAATTTTAGATTTTTAATTTTTTTTTAATGTGGCATCAAAACGCTATTGTAGAATAGAAAGGAATCCTTTTAGATTTTTATATATATTTTTTTAATGTGGCATATATATGTATGTATGTATATGTAGAATAGAAAGGAATCCTATATATGTATATGTATATGTATATATATAAATATGTAAAAAAATATATATATATATATGTATATGTATATGTATATCATGGTTTCCACAAGAATATTAAACAGCACAACTGTTTTTAACATTGATAATAATAAGAATGAGCGCTTTTGAGTTTTGGTACAAAATCTGCATGATTTCTGAAGGATCATGTGACACATAAGACTGGAGAAATGATGCTGAAAATTCAGCTTTACCATCACAGGAATAAATTATAATTCAAAATATATTAAAATACAAAACAGTTCATTTAAATTGTAATAATATTTCACAATATTATTGATTTTTACTGTATTTTTGATCAAATAAATGCAGTTTTGTTAAAACATAACAACATAGTCTTCTTTCATATAACCAGTTAAAAAAAGGTACCAACCTCAAACCTTTGAACAGTAGTGTTACTTTAATTATATTGTTTTTTTTTTTTTTAAATATATTGTTTTAAGTAAAAACAATTATGTGTGTAGTATTTTACAGTGCTTTGACTGCGATTCTCACAAAATGTGTTAACATCTTTAACTGTGTTGTAATGGGGCAATTATAATGAGCTAGTTTATTAAACACAAGTCGTCTCACAAAAAACCATTAAATGATATAAAATGGCTGAATAAACCCTTCTGTTAAAGCACATCTGTTGTTCACACAAACAACAGTTTTTGTGTGTGTGTGTTTATAAATATTGCTTCAATTCACAATCCACCTCCAAAAGAGCTTATCTAGTTAACAGCTTAGCCTAGTAGCTTAGCAGCTGAGTTCACAAAATCTGCAAGGGTGTTTATGAATTATGCTTTTTCCTGCTAAAAATGTATTTATATGGCTGTTTATGAAGTCACTTCTGTTCCTAAAATACAGTGAACTAATTATGTCATCTCCTACAGAATTGCTCAAACTCTTTGTCAACAGACATTTTGCATCACATTTTCCTGGCCTTGTACATGCCTGAATGGTTAAAGTGATAGTTTACACAAAAAATAAAATTCTGTCATTTAAAGGAGAAGTCCACTTCCAAAAGAATGACTCACATATAATGTACTCAACCCCCTTGTCATCCAGATGTTCATGTCTTTCTTTCCTCAGTCGTAGAGAAATTATGTTTTTTGAGGAAAACATTTCAGGATTTTTCTCCATATAATGGACTGATATGAAGCCCCGAGTTTGAACTTCCAAAATGCAGTTTAAATGTGGCTTCAAACGATCCCAGCTGCGAAAGAAGGGTCTTATTTAGCGAAACGATCGGTTACTTTCATAAATTATTCTTGTAGCTTCATAACATTACGGCTGAACCACTGATGTCACATCAACTATTTTAACGATGTCTTTACTGCCTTTGTGAGCCTTGAACATGGTAGTAGTGTTGCCGTCTACGTAGGATAAGAAAGCTGTTGGGTTTAATTAAAAATATCTTAATTTGTGTTCTGAAGATAAACGAAAGTCTTACGGGTTTGGAATGACATGAGGGTGAGAAATAAATGACAGAATTGTCCATTTATTTTTTTCCATCTCAGTGTCTCTCTTTCACTCACTCGATATCGCTCTCATCTCTGGCTCTCTGTAGCGCTCATCATCACATTCCCATGTGCAGGAGTTTCCTGTCTAACACTATCAGATCTCTTATCGGGACAAGAGGTGTTGTGCTAAGTCTTCAACCATCGCCAGCCTCTCCTCAGTTGTTTTGTTATATCTCTCTTAGTTTTGATTAAGTGATCCAGCGGCTTCTGTATCTCTGTTTTTGCCGCTTTTGCATTCTTATCCCTCACGGTCGCACACATGATCAATGCTATCAGCTCTGTGTGGCAGTGATAAATTATGCATGCGCTCAAGTCAATGGCTGAGTTGTGGTTTGGGTGAGACGCAGCGGTGATAGTGAGTCTTAATCAGCACCTAAAGTGGGAGAACTCTTAACGTCCACCCCGAGGGCTGTGAACAGCAGCGTGGCTCTTTAAGAATGACTTATGTGGGAGCCAAGGCCTTCATGCTCCATCATGTTCTGTTCATCATTTCCTGCCATATTTCAAATGTTCTGTAAATTAAAGGGGTCCTATTATGCTCTTTTATAAAGTCTTGATTTTGTTTTTGGGGGTGTACTAGAACATGCTCTCATGCTTGGTGGTTCAAAAAACACATTATTTATCACAAAATTTACATTATTACAATACCTTTCTCCCCAGCCTGGCACATAAGGCTTGATTAGTTCCGGGTTTAATGAAGGCCCGGCTTGCGAAAAACTAAATGTGTTGTGATTGGTTAGCTGTCCCACTGCATTGCGACCAGCTCCAGTATAACATTATCAAAGAACATCATTACTGATTAGCCTTATAAACAGAAACAGGCCTTCTCAGCTACCCGTCAAATTAAAGGTTTGGTTTAACTTGAAGAAACTGTGACAGAAATATAGTACTTAATGTAATTATAGTGCTATTATTACAAATGGAATTATTATTAAAACATTTTTTTTAAGGAATATTTACCAAAAACAAAAATATTTACCAGAATTTATTTATCAGAAAAATGTAAATACACAACAAAGTATTTTTGGAAAAAAAAAAAAAAAAGACAGAAAAGAATAGTTTTAAATGTAATACATTTAATTAAAAAAACAAAACAAAACAAAACAAACAAACAAACAAAAACAATTAGAGATGCTTGTTATTATTACAGTTTAGTGAAACCATTAAAATGGAAGAATTTGATAAAAATACATTTTCTATTTTTTTTTTTTTTTTACAATAAAATAAAGCATATTTCAGTGGGTCTTAGAAATGTCATTTTTGTTTAAATTGCTTTTAAATTGTGTACGTTTCAAGATGGAATTAATGAGACATACATTTAGATTTTTTTAACCATTAAAACAGTTTAGAATTAAAATGAAAAAATAAAAAATGAAATTAATTTCACAGGACCCTTGATATATTCAAATAGAAAACAGTTATTTTAAATTGTAATTATAATTTACAATATTACTGTTTTTATTTATATTTGATCAGATAAATGCAGCCTTTGTGAGCAAATGAGACTTTGTTCTAAAAGAAATAAAAAAATTAAATAAAATAAATAAATTATTTAGTCAACTTGAAATGTTAAGTTGTACTAAGTAACAACTTATATATTTGTGTTTGTTAAACTTAACATATGGGTAAGTACCCCAACTGCCTTAAAATGTTAAGTTGAATCAACTCAAATATCTAAGTTGTCACTTAGTATAATTTAACATTTCAAGTTGAATAAACTTTTTTTGAGTTGACTGAACTTAAAATTTTAAGGCAGCCAGGTAACAAATAATTTTAAGTTGACTCAAAAAAAATAGTTTTTTTTTGTTTTTTTTTTTTGTTTTTTTACAGTGAATGCCAAACATTTGTTGTTCTTCTAAAAACGTCCTGTAAAATACTGGACAAACACCAGATCTTCTGCTCAAGCCATGGAAGATTATTTTTTCATAAGACATGGTTAGAGCTGAGTGCAGATGTGGTAACAGATTCTGCGCAGGAGACTTAACTTTAAATTGATTTTAATGTTTGCTAAGGTAATGGCTTAACTTGAAAACACACAAAAATGTCTAGC
This sequence comes from Labeo rohita, assembly GCF_022985175.1. Taxonomy (NCBI): domain Eukaryota; kingdom Metazoa; phylum Chordata; class Actinopteri; order Cypriniformes; family Cyprinidae; genus Labeo; species Labeo rohita. The sequence goes on from NC_066879.1 coordinate 4,791,153, forward strand.
CACGCAAATTTGGGTAAAATAATCAGCTTCTGCTTACACTGGACTGTTGTTATCAATGCTCTTTGGGACAAAATTAATTAAAAGTGTATTTATAAGTAGCATTTATATCTTCACAGAGCCCCTCTTTTATCTTCCAGGTGCTCCTTTTGGTTTACAGCACCTGTCAATCACTTGCTCTTCTGGTTTTTCTCATTTTTCCTCCTTTCTCTTTTTTCTGTTTATTTCCCAGATGCCTGCAGGACGTTTTGGTTCATCTTTGAATTCATTTGTAGTTCTCAGTCGCGACAGCCTTTTATGATCATGTGAAGATGTTAATGACTTTGTGAAGTCATTATTCCATGTGCCAATTCATTGTTCCGGTTCAAACCTCTGAGGTGATGAGAGTCTAGCTGGATGCCATAAAATGTAACATGATTTAAACCTCCTCCTGACTTCACATTATAACCTTGCAAAACTGAGTGCTTGTAAGTGTATAATGATGGCAGTAGACAGAACGCGTCAAGAACGATTTTGACAAATTTATTACAGAACATGCGGTACACATTTATGTATGTATGTATTTTATGGCTGTCAGTTTAACGCATTAAAGGAGAAAATCCACTTCCAGAACAAAAATTGACATATAATGTACTCACCCCTTGTCATCCAAGATGTTCATGTCTTTCTTTCTTCAGCCGTAAAGAAATTTGTTTTTTGTGGGAAACATTTCAGCATTTTTCTCCATATAATGGACTTTAATGGTGCCCCCGATTTTGAACTTCCGAAATGCAGTTTAAATGCGGCTTCAGACGAACCCAAATGCGGTTAAACATCCCAGCCGAGAAAAAAGGTTCTTATCTAGTGAAACGATCGGTTATTTTCATAAAAATAATACAATTTATTTACTTTTTAATGTCAAACACTCGTCTTGTCTCACTCTGCCTGAACTGTTTTTTCCGGTTCATGACAGTTAGGGTATATCGAAAAACTCCTATCTCATTTTCTCCCTCAACTTCAGAATCATCCTATATCGCTGTTTTACCTGTTTTGTTAAGTGTGTTTGATCTTCTTTGCATGTTCACTTTGTAAAGACTGTGTCGGTACTTCTGCAGCGATGTAGGATGATTTTGAAATGATTTTTGAAGTTAAGGGAGAAAATACGATCAAAGTTTTTCGACATACCCTAACTGTCTTGAGTCAGAATACACAGAGTTCAAGGAGAGCAAGAAAAGACGAGCGTTTGAGATTAAAAAGATTTCAATTGTATTTTTTAAATGAAAATAACCGATCGTTTCCCTAAATAAGACCCTTCTTCCTCGGCTGGGATCGTTTACAACCGCATTTGGGATCGTTTGAAGCCATATTTAAACTGCATTTTGGAAGTTCAAAATCAGGGCACCATATCAGTCCATTATATGGAGAAAAATCCTGAAATGTTTAACTCAAAAAACATAATTTCTTCACGGCTGAAGAAAAAAAGACATGAACATCTTGGATGACAAGGGGGTGAGTACATTATCTGTAAATTTTTGTTTTGGAAGTGGTCTTCTCCTTTAACTTATTTAATTAGTTATGAAAATTCTTATATTTGAGATATTGGTGCAAAAAAAATGCCCCTGTATGTGTTTTTTCTCATATTTATATATATCACATATCACACAATATCACACGGGCAGCAAGAGCAATATGACACGAGTGCTGATTTTATCCCGATCTATCACAAGCTTAAATGTGACTTTATACAACAGTTCACTAAATAAGAAGTTGATATTGTGTTATATTTTGCTTAATTTTGCGGAGAACATATTACCTTTGAAGCCATAGCAGAATTGTTGCAGGTCTCTGAGCAACACAGAGGTGTTTGGTTTCTGAATGAATCTGCATTTTGAGCGAATTGTGTGAATCAATGATTCAAAGGCCCATTCATAAAGGGAGCCATTTACTTAATTCCTGAATGAATCTGCTGTTTCGAATCGAATGAGTGGATGACTCATAAAGACATTTACCGCCACCTGCTGGCAGATTTAGTTTCTTATTTAGAGTATCATTTCATTAAAAAATAATAATAATAGTAATAATAAAAATAACAACATTAAAGGGATGGTTCACCCAAAAAAAATTAAATTCTGTCATCATTTACTCACCCTCATGTCAACATAAAAGAAAGTATTTTGAAGACTGTTTGTAACAAAGCTGTTTTGGTTATCAATAACTTTCATTATATGAACAAAACAATACTGATACTCAAAGTATCTTCTTTATGTTCCATAGTTTACGTTAGGCTGTTGCAGCCTAAATGTTTCTTTCTAAAGCTACAATTTGTAATGTCTGCTTAATACTTTCTCATTTAACACAAAAATAGCTTTAATTAACCTTTTGTGAATATTTGTGGATAATTTGATTAATTAATCGACACATCATATAATTAATTAGATTAAAAATTGTAGTCGACTGACAGCCCTAACGTATTTATTTTATTTATTTATACTATTATATATTTATTGTTACTATGAAATTATTAAACATTTAATAATTTTGTTTGTTTGTTTATTTATTTAGTTGATTTTCTAAATTTTAATTTATTGATGTTATTGTTTAATTACTATTAGATTATTAAAATGTTTTTTTTTTTTTTTTTTTTTTTGTTCCAGGTATATGGCACAACACATTTTCAATTTGTTACTCCAGCTTACCTTTGAAAAAAGTGGGTAAAAATGTCAGCTGTAAGAATACAATATATAAATTGCACACCCTGGTAGAGTAATGTGAAAAATCTCTGAGGTTCTTTTAATCTCAGTCACTTTACAGTCGCTCAACAGTATATGGTCCCTTTTACAAAACTGGATCAAATGATTTATATACCACAATACTGATCAAATGTTTCAACATAGTGTCTCATGACAAGCTATTATTTCCTCAGCCGTGTGCTTCCATCTCAGCGATGTTTCCATGATGAAAGAAATAATGACAAAATTGCTAACCGCTCTGGAAGACGCATCATCAAAACATGCCTGTGGAGATCAGCGTAATATTTAAAATCAAATTACAGCTGAAAACATCAGATCCTCTTCCAATCTCATTTCTGCTTGCTTGTTTATCTGTATGATTGTTGAGGTACTGTGAGAGTCTCTTAAATGAGATTGTTGCAGGCCAGATTTGAACCTGTGTCACCCGCTAAGCACTACTTTGTGTCCGGAGCACCTTTTTTACCTGCCATCTTGAGGCTCTAACCTTTTTTTTTTTTTTTTTTTTTTTTTTTTTTTTTTATCCCTTTGTCACTTTAGAAGCGAAGGAGATTGTCCTGAAAGCTCAGATTTTAGCAGGAGGAAGAGGCAAAGGAGTGTTCGACAGCGGCTTGAAAGGAGGGGTGCATTTAACAAAAGAGTGAGTACCTGCCTAGACCCATTTTCTGAGAAAGAATACATCCTGCTTTCCTGTCTTTCGTTCCTCTTAAAACTCCTGTCATTCTTTGACACCCTGTATTTCTCAGCGAGAAAATGGAGCAGAGTATCGCTCTAGCCTCAGCATTTGTGATGTCCTTAAAACTCAGATGTAATGCAGAATGATGGATTCCTCAGCTGAACAAATTATAAGTGTTATAGAAACTATAAGAATGTTGTGAAAAAACCCTTGAGAATGAAGGAGACGTTTGAAATATAGCAATCTCTGAAAACTTTACCAGAAAGCCATGAGTTTTCCTCAAGTAGGGGCTGATTTATGACTGAATGCCTGCGTCGTGTATCACTGTCACGTAGTGTACTTTGGCATTCGGGTTGAAGAGAATCGTCCAGAGAAAACACTCTGTAACACAGCCTGATCTGTTTTATCTAGCAAATGAGCACAGTGCTTTTTGTGTCTCTAGAAGATCGTTGAGAGTCTGCTAGTATGTGTTTCTTCAACTTTTTTAGTTAGTCTGTACCATTGTTATTTGCAGTATGATGGCAGAACAACGTGATCAGCAAATGAGCCTAATTTAAACCTGCATTGCTAGCATGAGCACCATGGCACAATGTATCAGCGCACATGCATAAACTTGCGTACGCATACAGTTTGAACCGATATCAGCTTGTTAGAGTGCACGAAATGTCCGATCTGGGAAAAATTACTCTTATGAGCTTCTTTGATAATTCAAACTATGCAGTCATCACTCACGTGTCGCAATCTCCAGAAAACTGTCGTACAGGTGTAAAATCGCGTAGCGTATACTGAGTATTAAATGGATACACTACCAGTCAAAAGTTTTTGAACTGTAAATTTTTTTATGTTTTTTAAAGGGGTCATCGGATGCCCATTTTCCACAAGTTGATATGATTCTTTAGGGTCTTAATGAAAAGTCTATAATATACTTTGGTTAAAAATTCTCAATGGTAGTGTAAAACAACACCCTTTTTACCTTGCCAAAATCAACTCTGTCAAAATCATCCCATTCTGGTCGAGGCTGCTTTAAATGCAAATGAGCTCTGCTCGCCCCGGCCCCTCTCTTCTCTCTGTGGAGTGACGAGCCGGTTTACTTTAGCTGCATTTAGCCGTGTTTAGCCGCTAAACTTGCTAAGTAGCACATTATAAGGAAAGGCGATCGCAAAGATTCATTAAAAAAAAACCCTTATACTCATTTCTGCTGTAAGTGAAGCTGGATCACGAATGATTCGCGTGAACATAGACGGATATATGTAGATCGGGAGGCGCATTCTCTTCACAAACAAGCGTAATCCACTGCATCTTCAGCTTCACTGCAATGACGACCACTATGTTCATTATTACATCCAGCAACACAAAACCTCAATCGCTCAATTCTTGTCTAACTTACATCCCTGCTCCTGCATCAAAACATGGAGGTCAGACTGTTACAGCTGATCTGAGGTAAGACGCTCATGTCAATCAACTATCGTGGGAGCGGCCTCTGTCGGTGTGACACCACAACAACAGGCATCTGAGAATGCCTCAATTTGGAAAAAGGGAATATTATTTTTACAGATGAATTAAAAACCACTGCATGGATTTTTATCATTTTAGGTTAGATACAGCAAAACAGTATTTTTTTAAAACTTTTATTTTTTTATTTATTTTTTTTTTTGTCAACTGTCAGTTTAAGGCATTAACTTAATTAATTAGTTATGAAAAAATAACGTGATTAAAATATTTTAACGCAGTTAACGCGCTAGCCCCGCCCCCAGACCTCTACGTCATCTTATATTTCATACAGTTGACTGTTGACACATATGATGCAGGGCAACAACTCAAACAACAAACAACAACAACAAATGCAGTTATGCCCTAAAATGCAAGATATTGGTGCAAAAATGTTCCTGAATGTGTTTTGTCTCATATCACACGATGTCACACAGGCAGCAAAAGCAATATGACAGGAGTGCTGATTCTGTCCCGATCTATCATGAGCTTAAATGTGATTTTATACAACAGTTTAGTAAATAAGTTGATATTATGTTAAATTTTAAATATTATATGTGTTTTTCCTCAATTTTGCAGAGAACATATTACCTTTGAATGTTACAAAAGCTTTTTATTTCAGATAAATCCTGATAAAAATGTACTTTTTTTAAATATTGGTAATAATAAAAAATGTTTCTTGAACAGCAAATCAGCATTAGAATGATTTCTGAAGGATCATGTGACATTGAAGACTGGAGTGATGGTGCTAAAAATTTAGCTTTGATCACAGGAATAAATTACATTTTAAAGTATATTCAAATTAAAAGCAGTTATTTTAAATAGTAAAATATTTCACAATATTACTAATATTGCTTTTACTGCATTTTGCATCAAATAAATGCAAAGGCATGGTGAGCAGAAGTGACGTCTTTAAAAAAATGTACTGTTCAAAAACTTTTGATTGGTAGAGTAATTCACCCAAAAAGGAAAACTCTGTCATTAATTACTCACCCACATGTCGTTCCAAACCTGTAAGACCTTCATTCATCTTCAGAACACAAATTAAGATATTTGTGATGAAATCCGAGAGCCTTCTGACCCTGCATAAAGTATTCTCATAGCTTCGTAAAATTAAGATTAAACCACTGACATGACAACTAAAGAAACTAATGTAACATGGACTATTTTAACAATGTCCTTACTACCTTTATGAGCCTTGAACGTGTCAGTTGCATTGCTGTTTGTGCAGGGTCAGAAAGCGCTCGGACTTCATCAAAAATATCTTAATTTGTGTTCCGAAGATAAACAGAGGTCTTAGGGGTTTGGAAAAACACAAGGGGGAGTAATTAATGACAGAATTTTCATTTTTGGGTGAACTATCCTTTTAATCATTTCAAATTCCATCACTCCATCACTCCATCACTCATACTGTGATGTATATTTTAGGTTTGTAAGACTTACATCAGTCTGTTACTGACAACTAAAGATACTGTAAAGATACACAATCACAAGAGTTTTGATGTATAAATGAATAGTATCTGTAATTATTAATGCTAGTCTAAACAAATACACTCTATGCAAAAAAATATGATTGTTTATTTTCTATGTGAGACCAACTGTAGGTGTAGAGCAATACTAGCATTTTTGTTTATTGGTTATTTGCAAGTCACAATGAATAAAAATTGTAAAAATGTTTCTCTATTTCAGTCCTGCTGTTGTTGGAGATTTGGCCGGTAAGATGCTCGGCTTCAATTTGACCACCAAACAGACCCCTAAGGAAGGAGTGAAAGTAAAAACGGTATGAAGAAAATCACCTTGTTTATCTCTGGCATAATTTCTCTTGTTTTTAATGTTGTTCCACTGAATAAATAATCGCTTTTGCACTTGGAAATTAAATTGTCTCTTTCTTTCCATTCTCCTTGTCTTCCTGGCTGCAGGAGGAAGCTGTGTAATACAGTACTATTTAAAAATGCACTTTTTCTCCTTTCTGTCATTGGTTTAAAGAAATCTTCTTTTGCTGTTAGCTGAGTTAGGTGTCGCAGGTCATTGAGATGAATAAACCGTGTGAGTCAGACCTCGGTGTGCAGGAAATGTTGGTAAACAGCCATTTCCATGTGTCACTAACAAGCAGAAATATCATTTTCCTTCCTCTTTCTCTGCTTCTCTCTGTGTCTGACACTCACACCGACAGGCGTACTCCTACAACCACCCCGTATGTTTATAACTGTTTATCTCTCTCTCTCCCTCAGGAGGTAATGATGGCTTCCTGCACTTAGCACGTGTTTGTCCACTCATTTTTAAACACGGCCTAGAGCTTCCCATTATCACCCACTTTTATTCCCGCAAGCTTCCCCTCATGCGACCGCCCCAAAACTTTTTGTACAATGACGGCATCATATTTTTGTCTTTTTCCTGCCTGAGGGGTCGAAGTGCATGGCTGGAAGAGTAGAATGGATTGTAGTGAGGAGGAAGAGAGGAGGGATATAAGCAAAAATAAATAAATGCTTCAGAAATGCCAGCTCGAGCATGTGGCGTCCCCCCACAAACTTCTCTCGCTGCATTTGAGAGAATGTCACATTTGCTATTCAATAGCCCTCTGGTTTTCTTCTCACATGGATGCGTTATCGTATAATGAGGTTTTCCTCATGAATTCAGAATACAGTATCGGTTTATTGAGAGGAAAAAGGAAAAGCAATTTTTTAAGCCTTCAGATGTTATCATACTTGATTGTACATATGACTCATGAGATATATGAGCAAAAATGTGTTTTTGTGTCATGGTTTAAGAGTTTTTAGGCGAGAATGTACTTGTTTAGACTTCAAATATGTAATTTATTAATAGTGACGACGTCTGTTTAAAATTCGCTTTAATGTGTGAGCTCAGCGACCGTTCAGTGCTCAAGAACCTGCCGAGAGCATCCTCACCTCTGCCAATTCTTTTGGAATTTGCCACTGGCTCTGATGAGTGGTTAAACGTTAAATATACTTTGTTTTTGGTAAATCTAACAGGCAGTCTTTGTTCTCAATAATCTATTATTTGTTTTAGAGCAGATAGTGTTTGTCAGCAGCCATATCACCCTGCAGCCCAAGACTGGTTGCCCACTGATGCTAAGCAGGGCTGAGTCTGGTCAGTACCTGGATGGGAGACCTCCTGGGAAAACTAGGTTGCTGCTGGAAGAGGCGTTAGTGAGGCCAGCAGGGGGTGCTCACCCTGTGGTCTGTGTGGGTCCTAATGCCCCAGTGTAGTGATGGGGATACTATGCTGTCAAAGAGCTTCGTCCTTTGGATGAGATGTTAAACTGAGGTCCTGACTTAAAAATCCCAGGATGTGCTTCGAAAAAGAGTAGGGGAGTAATCCTGGCCAAATTTGCCCGTTGGCCTCTGACCATCATGGCCTCCTAATCATCCCCATATTCTGATTGGCTTCATCACTCACATCTCCTCTCCACCAATAAGCTGGTGTGTGGTGGGTGTTCTGGCGCAATATGGCTGCCGTCGCATCATCCAGGTGGATGCTACGTACTGGCGGTGGTTGGGGAGATTCCTCCTTCTATGTAAAGCGCTTTGAGTACCCAGAAAAGCGCTATATAAGTGTAAGAAATTATTATTATTAGGAATTATAGTGTTGGCTGAGGGCAAAATCTCATCATGTTATATTTTATTTAAATTTATGCTGTATATCAGAGCACTGCCTTTGTACTTTTGACTGAATTGCTTAGCAGCTTTTATGATGATAAAGTATTATTATTTAATAAATAATATTTTATGTACATATTAGTAGTATTTAACAGTGTTTAGTATTGAGAAACAGTGTGTGTGTTTATGATGGTGATTTTATTTACATTATTCCAACAAGAGATTGTTTTTATGAGTCAGCAGTAAAGACTTTTGTATTGAAAGAGACTAAAACAGAGTTGTAAACAAGGAAGTTATTTCTAGTTTCAACAGCTCCTTGTAAAAGCAGCCAACAAATGCACTGAGGAGCATCGGAAATCACCCTTAAAGTGGAAATTAAGCAGTCAGTCAAGTTTAGATCATTTAGAAAAACAGCTCCCACTTTTAATAAAAAAAAAATATGTAACAAACACAATAAATGTAACTATTTTAAAGACGCAAACAGGAACGATCTGTCACAATGCACGAGTACCGCATTTAAATCTCTTTCAGAAAAGGTACTGCATTTAAATCTATTTTGTGCCGTCTGATGTTTGAATAGATAAAAATACTTTATTATTTAAACTGACAAGGCTTAAAAAACACATGAGAATGATAAGCTTTATTGAGGAATCAGCACCGATCAGAAGCAACAGAATATCTCTCACTTTACTAAATAATGTAAATTTACTGACTGCTTCACTTCCACTTTAAAGAAGTCCACTTCCAGAACAACAATTCACAAATAATTTACTCACCCCCTTGTCATCCAAGATGTTCATGTCTTTCTGTCTTCAGTCTAAAGAAATTATGGTTTTTGAGGAAAGATTTTAGGATTTTTCTTCATATAATGGACTTTAATTGTGCCCCCAATTTTGAACTTCCAAAATGTAGTTTAAATGCAGCCTAAAGGCTCTAAATGATCCCAGCCAAGGAAGAAGGGTCTTATCTAGCAAAACAATTGGTCATTTCTTTCGGAAAATAAAAATGTGTATACTTTTTAAGCACAAAAGCTCATGTAGCACAGGTTCTGGCATGCGCGTTCACGATGTTACGTACTATTGAATCTTGTCGAAAGGTCACGCCAAATGTAGGCGGAACTACAGACCCAGTGTTTACAAAGGAACGCGCAAAGACTAAGAAAGTGGAAGTACGTCAAACGCTGTTTACAAACAAAAAGGTACAACGTGTTGGGCGATTCTTAAGTTGTAGGAGAAAATAAGATGGAGTTTTTCGCCATACTATACCTTTTTTAGCCAGAGTACACAGACGATGAACTTAGATGTGATTCGTAGTAGTGATGGGGAGTTCAGATCATTTTACCGACTTGGACCTTTGAGTCTCGTTCAGCAAAATGAACTAATCTTTTTTTCGAGTCAAAATCAGCATGATGTGACAGCCCCATAAGATGAACGAATGACTCAAAAAACCTGAAGACTCGAAACAGGTGAACTAATTCCAGTACAGAACCTAATAGGATGTTGCGCATGCTTCGCGAGACACATTAAAGATTCGTGCAAAATGAACGAATCATTCAAGAACGACCCGTGGACGCGCATCCGAGAGCCTGTGCTACATGAGCTTTTGTGCTTTAAAAAGTATACAGATTTTTATTTTTTTTAAAAAATGGCAGATCGTTTCGCTAGATAAGACCCTTCTTCCTTGGCTGGGATCATTTAGAGCCCTTTGAAGCTGAATTTAAACTACTTTTTTGAAGTTCAAATTCGGGGGCACAATTGAAGTATATTATATGAAGAAAAATCCTGAAATGCTTTACTCAAAAACCATAATTTCTTTACGACTGAAGACAGAAAGACATGAACATCTTGGATGACAAGGAGGTGAGTAAATTATTTGTGAATTGTTGTTCTGGAAGTGGACTTCTCCTTTAACAGCTGAAAGGATAGTGCGACAAAGATATTGCTTTCCTAAGCGGACATTCAAACTAATGTTTTATTGTGAATATGAGATTAATCTGAAGAATGAATGCTGTATCAGATGCAGGTTATCACACTCACACAGTCAATCTCTTTATCATAATACAGTGATCTTTTAATACAGTAATACAGTACATTTTCAATGAAGCAACTCAACGTTCCTTTGTTACTAGTTCTAAAAGGACGTTTTCAAATTAGTAACGGAGGCTTGAGCTCAGCTGTTAAACTGTCAAACTGAGATTTGAATCTGTGGCTGATGGAAGTAGTTTGCACAAAAGGGTTTTTAAAGACACTCTGTTGTTGTTTTTTGATGTATGAACGAACAATTGTAACACGGACAGACTTCTTTCAAAAGATAATAAAATCAGTAGTGTAAATATAAATAATTTAGTTTTGTTATTGTTATTTTTTACCTTTTACAATGAAAAAAATCTATGTAGGTCGATGGCTGATGGCTGTTTGGTTGAGGTAAATACATAAATAATAAAATATGTATTGAACAGATTTTATTTTTTACTCTTTATAGCTTTCAGCCCTAGAGGGGATTGAATATGGATGAGGGTTTGAATATGACTTGTGTTAAAAGGATGTAATTGTGTTGTCAGTCTCGGAGAGGAATGCTGCTTGTGAGCTGTCAGTGTGCCGTCAGGACTCTGCGTTAATGTGCCGTGTTGCGCTCAACTATGTTAGCGCAGTCTGTCTTGTTGGCCTTCTCTCTTTCTTTTCTGCTGTAATAGACTGTGAAGCGAGGAAATGGAGTAAAGGATAAAATAGATGGAAGGACGATGCAGGAAATAGAATGAACAGAGAGCGCAAACGTTTGCCTCTTTTGTTGCCTCCTTCACAAGATGAAAGGGATAAAATGGACATGGGTGCTGGAGATTGTAGAGTGTAGGGGAGACTGGGGCAGTTGTAACACTCTACATTTCTTAGATTATGTACAAGTAAGAGAGATGACGCTTATTCAACATATGCTCAGTAACAGTGTATCACTGCCTGAGTGTGATTTTTTTTGTTTTGTTTTTTTTTTTCCCCCCCACTTGGTGTGAATTGTTCAACTAAAAATAGATATGTTTTTCTGTAGATAAAATGGGGAAAATTTAAGCTTTGATAATTTTATTTTCTAGTTTGTTAATTTAATGTTAACATGAGTGAAATACAAGATTGACATTATGAATTGAATATATGTAGGGGGATGTAGTCTGTTACTAGATTTAAAAATGTTACAAATACAGCTAATTTTCCCATTATTTTATTATTTATTTTATTTTATTAATTATGTTTGTTTTGTGTGTGTGTGTGTGTGTGTGTGTGTGTGTGTGTGTGTGTGTTTTTCTATTTTTTTATTTTTTTATTTTTTTGTTGTTTTTTAACAGCGAAGAGGGGGCAGTACTCTACTGAATGTAAATATCTTTTAATTTTTATTAATTTTATCATTTTTACTCATATCATTTTTTTTTATTTTTATTTTTATTTTATTTATTTTTGTGTGTGTTTTGTTTTTTGTTTTGTTTGAGTGTCGTCTTCTTCTTCTTCTTCTTCTTCTTCTTCTTCTTCTTCTTCTTTTTAAAATTTGTTCTGTTTGAGTGTTTTTTTTTTTTTTGAAGAGGGGACAGTAGTCTGTTAAAATGCAAATATCGCCAGTCTCCCCTTTTATTTTATTTTATTTTATTTTATTTTATTTTTCGGTTGGTTGGTTGGTTGGTTTGAGGGTTATTTTTTGACAGTAAAGAGGGGACAGTAGTCTATTAAAATGTTACAAATATGCCAAGTCTCCCCTTTATTTTATTTTATTTTATTTTATTTTATTTTATTTTATTTTATTTTATTTTATTTTATTTTATTTTATTTTATTTTATTTTTTTTATTTTTTTTTTTTAGGGTTATTTTATTGACAGTGAAGATAGGACAGAAGTCTGTTAAAATGTTGCAAATATGCTTAGTCTCCCCTTTATTTATTTTATTTTATTTTATTTTATTTTATTTATTTATTTATTTTTTTTGAAGGTTATTTTATTGACAGTGAAGATGGGACAGTAGTCTGTTAAAATGTTACAAATACGCCTAGTCTACCCTTTTTTATTTTATTTTATTATTTTATTATTATTTTATTTTATTTATTTCATTTTATTTTATTTTAATATTTTATTTTATTTTTTGGTTGGTTGGTTGGTTTGAGGGTTATTTTTTAACAGTAAAAAGGGAACAGTAGTCTATTAAAATGTTACAAATATGCCTAGCCTCCCCTTTTTTAATTTTTTTAATTTTTGTTTTATTTTATTTTATTTTATTTTATCAAGTACACCTGCACCACACCTCGGTCTCTCCCTGCTTTTCTTCCTCATTCCTTCCCTAATCCTCTTTTGTGTCACTTCTCTTCCATCACCTTTTTTATTAGTTGTTCTTTCGACCCTGTTATTGGTAGTTCTGTCTTTATCCACTTACTATCTGTCATCGAGTTTCATAATGGCCGATTATCCTGTATTAGAAATAGCAGCAAGACCCGCAGCCAGTAAATTTGTGCCCTGCTTCAAAAATCAGTGTCTTTTAATACACCGTATTGAATAGATAACACACACAATGATGAATCCTCCCCTCACCTGGTGATTGTGCGTTTGTGCCGAGCAGGTGATGGTAGCCGAAGCTCTGGATATCTCCAGGGAAACATATTTCGCCATCCTGATGGACCGTTCCTGTAATGGACCCGTGATGGTGGGCAGCCCTCAGGGTGGTGTGGACATAGAGGAAGTGGCTGCCACCACGCCAGAGCTCATCTTCAAGGTATCTCACTTGTATCTGACTGAAAAGGCTTATAAAGGGATAGTTCTAAACTGTGTCATTAATTACTCATGTTGTTTCAAACCCGTAAGACCTTCTTTTGTCTTTTTAAGATAATTAAGATATTTATTAAGATATTTTTGATGAAATCCGAGAGCTTTTTGACACTGTATAGACAGCAACGCAACTGACATGTTCAAGGTCCAAAAAGGTAGTAAGGACATTGATGTCACATGGACTATTTTAACAGTTTTTTAACTGTAATTTTCTGAAGCTACGAGAATTCTTTTTGTGCGCAAAGAAAACAAAAATAACTACTTCATTTAACTATTTCTTCTCTTCCGTGTCAGTCTTCGACACGTGACAGTAGCGCAATTTTGTCAAAAGTAAAAAAAAAAAAAAAAACAATCAAAAAGGTGCATACCCTTGTTTTGCATTATGCACTATGAAATCTTCAGTTCAAGTGTGAAAATCATAACATGTTAGTGAGTATACAGAAATATTACAAAGATATGAAAAATATTTGGAAATCTACAAAATTGTCACTAAAAGACATAATATTAAATAAAAATTCATAAAACTTCTGCAATATTTTCTTTTATTATAAAATATTATGAATTCTATGATAAATTAAGCTGTTTTGACATTGTTCATGCAAATATAAAATGTAAAATCGCAAAAGTTTAACAAAAGTATGAAATATGAAAGTGTAGTTGAATCTAAGAAAGTTTTACAATTACAAAAATATTGCAAAATCTACAAACTTCTTATTGAAAGTCAGTGTATGAAAATTGTTACAATGTACTGCTTAAATCATTATCTATTCTTTAGTAAAGTGTTACAAGTGTAGAAATTGCTAGACATAAGTGTTACAAAAGTATGAAATAGAAAAATTGTTAAATTGTTAAAAAGTGAAAAATTCTTACAGAAAGTTAAAATTGTTACATTTTATGTTACAAAGTGTGAAAGCATGATGAAATCTTCAAGTAAAGTGTGAAAATTATATAAAATGTTGCAGAATTTACAGAAGTATTACAGATATTTGAAATATGAAAATGTTTAAAACTCCACCAAATTGTTACTTAGACAAAAATATTGCACAAAAGTGTCAAGAAATTAAGCTGTTATGACATTTTTCATGTAAATTTGAAAAAAGTGTCAAGAAATTAAGCTGTTATGACATTTTTCATGTAAATTTGAAATGTGAAATCTACAAAAGTTTTGTAATTGTACTATATATGAAAGCATTACAAAAATCTTTCATGGAAATGTTACAAAAGTATGAAATATGAAAGTATTGCAGAATCTAACGAAGGATTACAAATACAAAATCTAAATTCTGTCATTAATTACTCTTATGTCGTTCCAAACCTGTAAGACCTTCTTTCGTCTTCAGAACACAAATTAAGATATTTTTGATGAAATCCGAGAGCTTTCTGACCCTGCATAGACAGCAACACAACTGACACATTCAAGGCCCAGAAAGGTAGTAAGGACATCATTAAAATAGTCCATGTGAAATGTTTTAACCGTAATTTTCTAAAGCTACGAGAATACTTTTTGTGTAACAACTTTATTCAACTATTTCTTCTCTTCCGTGTCAGTCTTCGACACGTGACAGTAGCACGATTTTGTCAAAAGTAAAAAAAAAAACAAAGTAAAAAAGGGTGCATACCCTTGGTTTGCATTATGCACTATGAAATCTTCAATTCAAATGTGTACAGAAATATTACAAATATATGAAAAATGTTTGGAAATCTACAAAATTGTTACTAAAAATCATAATATTAAAAAAAATGTTCATAATACGTATGGAATATTTTCTTTTAGTATGAAATATTATGAATTCTATGATAAATTAAGCTGTTATGACATTGTTCATGCAAATATGAAATGTGAAATCACAAAAGTGTTACAAAAGTATGAAGGAAAGTTTTACAATAACCAAAATATATCTACAAACTTGTTATTGAAAGTCAATGTATGGAAATTATGTTACAACAAACTGCTTAAATCATTATCTGTTCTTCAGTAAAGTGTTACAAGAGTATGAATTGCTAGATATAAGTGTTACAGAAGTATGAAATAGAAAAATTGTTAAATTGTTAAAAATTGAAAAATTGTTACAGAAAGTCAACATTTTTACATTTTATGTTACAAAGTGCAAAAGCATTATGAAATCTGAAAATGTTGCAGAATTTACAGAAGTATTACAGATATTTGGAATATGCAAATAGTTAAAACTCCACCAAATTGTTACTTAAAGACAAAAATATTGCATAAAAGTGTCAAGAAAGTATTATGAATTCTATGATAAATTAAGCTGTTATGACATTTTTTATGCAAATTTGAAATGTGAACTCTACAAAGGTTTTGGAAGTGTACAGTATATGAAAGTATTACAAAAATCTTTCATGGAAGTGTTACAAAAGTGTGAAAAATGAAAGTATCGCAGAATCTAAAGAAGGATTACAAATACAAAATAGTCCATGTGACATCAGTGGTTCAACCATAATTTTCTAAAGCTACGAGAATACTTTTTGTGCGCAAAGAAAACAAAAATAATGACTTTATTCAACTATTTCTTCTCTTCCGTTTCAGTCTTCGACACGTGTTAATGCCAGTAGCACAATTTTGTCAAAAGAATGTTAAAAAGGATGCATACCTTTGTTTTGCACAGAACACTTAAAGGCATAAAATCCTTGCCCACCATTATAAGTTAACCACAGATAAAAAAATAGACTCGTATCAAGACATATAACAGCTGCTTGTTATTCTTGTAGCTTTTTGTGATGTCTGATTTTACGCATTATCTCTCTTGTGTGTGTCTATCTCTGTATATGAGTGATCTTTTAGAGTTGGCCTTATAATTGCGAAGCCATTGTAGGCCATTGTTCTCCAGCTCTCGTCTTTTTCTCGTTTGAGGTTGGCTGCGTGCCAGCGCTTAATTGCAGCTCTCTTGATTTTAATACGAACATCCTCTTTGTGTCAAATTTTAGCTGATGGTTGGTTTTCTCTTGCCTTTTCTCTTGCCTCAGGAAGTCATAGATATTTTCGAGGGGGTCCGAGACGACCAGGCGCTACGTATGGCAGCTAATTTGGGATTCAAAGGACCGTTGGAGAGACAGGTAATGGGTTTGGACTGAATCGCTGCCAAAGAGATTGTGCCATTAGAGTGTATGTCGTTAACAGAAGCACAGCGGCCCTCACCTTACATCACCACCCCCACCGACCACTATGTCTCCATTTACGCTCATGGAAAAAGCGAGAGTAATGGACAGGATGACTCTGCCAATACAGTCATTAAACGTTTCTTGTCGTGTTTAGGGCTGAGCTGACATGACCGGTCATCAACGGATCGTGCTGGCACATTGTTCACATAAACTGCCGCCTATAAACAGGTCGCACATTTGCTGTGGCTACCGTCACCATAAATGATAAGCACAAGTTTAAATCTCTGAGATTTAGAGACATTTACACAGAGGCTTCGTACAGGGTCTCTGAGAGAATTTAGCGCAGGAGATTCAGTGTAAATGTTAGTTTTTCACTTCATGTTGCTCCAAATATATCAGATAATGTATTATAAGTATTGATGAATCTAGAATGTACATGTACATACTATTACCTATTGCACGTAATATTTTTGAAATTTAGGAGATTGCTGTGATTAAAAGCATGAAGGTCTATTTAGTAAAATCTACAGAATTGTTACAGGATGTCAAAATGTAAAAAAATTATGTTACAGAGTACTGTATAAATGATTATCTAATCTTCAGTAAGTCTTACAAGAGTATAAATAACAAAATATAAGTGTTACATAAGTGCAATACAGAAGTATTGCGAAATATGTTAAATTTTTACAGAAAGTCTTTAAAAATATTTACATTTTATGTTGAGTGTGAAAGCATTATGAAATCTTCAATTAAAATGTGTGAAAATCATATAAAATGTTACAGAGTATACAGAAGTATTACAAATATGAAAAATATTTGGAAATCTACAAAATTGTCACTAAAAGACATAATTTTCAATAAAATTTCAAAATACTTATGGAATATTTTGTCTTTTAGTATGAAATATGAATTCTATGATGAATTAAGCTGTTATGACATTTTTCATGCAAATATGAAATGTGAGATGATGGAAGTGTTACAAAAGTATGAAATACGAAAGTATTGCAAAATATACAAAATTGTTACAGAAAGTCAAAATTATTAAGTCTTACAATATTGCAGAATCTAAAAAATTGTTATTGAAAGTCAGTGTATGAAAATTAAATGTTACAAAGTACTGTATAAATCATTATCTAATCTTCAGTAAAGTGTTAAAAAAGTATAAATTGCAAGATATAAGCGTTACAAAAGTACGAAATGCGAAAGTATTGCAAAATATACAAAATTGTTACAGAAAGTCAAAATTATTAAAAAAAGTATTACAGATATTTGAAATACGGAAATATTTGGAAATCTACCAAGTTGTTACTTAAAGACAAAAATATTCCATAAAAGTGTTATGAAAGTATGAAATGATAAATTAGGCTGTTATGACATTTTTCATGCAAATGTGAAATCTACAAAAGTTTTGGAAGAGTACAATATATTAAAGTATTACAAAAATCTTTCACGGAAGTGTTACAAAAGTATGAAATACGAAAGTATCGCAGAATCTAAGGAAACATTACAAATACAAAAATACTGCAGAATCTACAAAATTGTTACGGAAAGTCAAAATATGAAAATTATATGTTACAAAGTACTGTATAAATCATTACCAATTCTTCAATAAAGTGTTACGAGAGTATAAACTAACAATATAAGCGTTACAAAAGTATGAAATACAGAAGTATTGGAAAATATACAAAATTGTTACAGAAAGTTAAAATATTTAAATGTTATGTTACGAAGTGTAAAAGCATTATGAAGTCTTCAATTAAAGTGTGTGGAAATCATATAAAATGTTACAGAATCTAAAAAGTATTACAAAGATATTAAAAAAATAATTTGGAAATCTACAAAATTGTTACTAAACGTGTGTTACGAAATGTGTTACGAAAGTACAAACTATTATGAATTCTATGATAAATTTAAGCTGTTATGACATTTTCCATGATAATATGAACAAAAGTTTTGCAAGATCTTTTACGGAAGTGTTAGAAAAGTATAAAATACAAAAGTATCACAGAATCTAAGGAAACATTACAAATACGAAAATATTACAAATCTACAAAATTGTTACGAAAAGTCAAACTATGAAAACTATACGTTACAAAGTATAAATATATAGATATAAATAAATGTTAAATTTTATATTACAAAGTGTGAAAGCATTATGAAATCTTCAGTGTAAGTGTGTGAAAATTATCTAAAATGTTACAGAATATATGGAAATATTACAAATATATGAAACATATTTGGAAACCTACAGAATTGTTACTAAAAGACAAAATATACTAGAAAACTGTCACAATTATGAAATATGAATTTTATGATGAAGTTTTACAAATATGTGACCCTGGACCACAAAACCAGTCTTAAGTTGCTGGGGTATATTTGTAGCAATAGCCAAAAATACATTGTATGGGTTAAAATTATAATTTTTTCTTTTATGCCAAAAAATCATTAGGATATGAAGTAAAGATCATGTTCCATCAAGATATTTTGTAAATTTCCTACCGTAAAATTATCAAAACTTAATTTTTGATTAGTAATATGCATTTCTAAGAACATTTTGACAACTTTAAAGGTGATTTTCTAAGTATTTAGATTTTTTTTTTTTTTTTTTTTTTTTTCAGATTTTCAAATAGTTGTATTTCAGCCAAATATTATCCTAACAAAGCATACATCAGCGAAAAGCTTATTTATTCAGCTTTCAGAAATATATAAATCTCCATTTCAAAAAATTGACCCTTATGACTGGTTTTGTGGTCCAGGTTCACATATATGAAACATTTGGAAATACAGAATTGTTACTAAAAGACAAAATATACTAGAAAACTGTCACAAAATTATGACATATTATGAATTCTATGATAAGCTAGGCTGTTAGAACATTTTTCATTCAAATATGAAATCTACAATAGTTTTGCATGAGTGCAATATATCAAAGTATGACAAAAATCTTTCACTGAAGTTTTACAAAAGTATGTGATGCGAAAATATCGGAGGGTTTAAGGAAATATTACAGGTACAAAAATACCACAAAGTCTACAAATTGTCAAAAAAAGTCTAAATGTGGAAAATGATATGTTAATAAGTGCAAACATTTATCTTTAATAAAGGAATGAATTGAGATTACAAAATGATGAGAGGGAGAGAGAATTCTTCAAAATCCAAATTCTGCTTTAGTTAGATTTTTTTTTTTTTTTTTTTTTAGAATTCTGTAATTTTAACATATGTCAACAATCATCTCCCTACAGAATATAGTGTAAGTGTTTTTGTTAAAACTGACAGCAGGTAAACTAAACTAAACTAAATGAGTCTGTATTTGTTCATTTCATAATTAAATGTTGAATCTCTCAACATTGTTTATCTGTGTATACAAGGGTGTGATTTTCTCATTCGAGAAGCTTGGCATTATGGAAATGACTGTTAAATGTCTGGCTTGTCAGTTTGGCTCTTCTAAAGTCGTCCTTTTACTGCGCATCTACTGCGAGCATCTATTTGAGTCATTGCTAATTAGAATGTTTGGGATGCAGTATACCGTTAACTTAGCTTCGCCACTTTGAAGTGCAGCGATATGACAAAGAGCCGACGCTCGCCTGTGCGTGCTGATGAGAGCAGCGCTACAATGTTTTCTGTCAGCGTGCGCTCATTATCAAAAGCGCTTCTGTTGGCTATGGGAGAGGGAGATGTCATTTTAGCTCTTAAACGCTTTGAAAGTAGAATTTGTTAGGATGACATGCTTTCAGAAAGCACATGAAATAGCAAAGTGTAGAGCAATAAGCAGACGGTTATCTTTCCTGTCTTAACCTCTCGTCAAAACTCAGATTCAGATGATGCCTTTATTAATGAAATGAATAAACAACTGTAGATAGATTTATGGATGCTAAATAATAACATTGACTTTTTTGAATTTTTGTGAATTTGGGAGATGTGATTAAGACAGTGAGTGAAATAGTCCTGAAAATGTATTTTTTAAATGCAATTATTAATTTTTCTTATTATTATTTAATTTTTCTTATTTTCATTAAAGAAAGTATGAAAAAATCGAGATTGAGTGAAAAACCTGAATTGTTATAGAAAGTTAAAATATGGAAATTTTATGCTACAAAGCACTGTATAAATCATTATCAAAGTTTTACACAATTATGAAATATTCAGAATCTATAAAAGTATTACAAACATATAAATTATTGATAGCATTTCAAAATCCACAAAAGTCAAGACAGTCAAAATGCTTACATTTATTTTGGCAAGTGTAAAAACAGGAAATCTTCAAACTGTGTGATATACATATTACATAATCCACAGAAGTATTACAAAAGGAAATATGAAAATATTAGGGAAAACAGTAAAAGTGGTACTAAAAGAGAAAAACAAAAGTATTATGTAATCTTTTATGAAAGTTTTAATAAGTATGAAATATTTTGTAATATTTATTACTTATATTTCCAAAAAAAGAGTACAGAATACTAAAAAGTGCTACAAATTATACTTATTATATAAAGAGAAAAGCAAAAGTATTATGTCATTTTTTTTTTTTTTTTAGTTTTTTTTTTTTTTAAATATGGAATTTTTGTTAATATTCATAATATTTTCAAAGATTTATAATATTTAATATTATATTTTCTAATTTATTAATACTTTTAACAAGAGTACAGAATACTAAGAAGTGCTAAAAACTAAACTTATAAGGAGAAAAAAGTACTGTATAATAGTTCATGGAAGTTTTTCAAAATAATAAAATATTTGTTAGTATTTATAATATTATTTTTTTTTTATATATATGTTTATATTTTTAACAAAATTACAGAATACTAAAAAACTGCTGAAAACTATACTTATATAAAAAGAAAAACAAAAGTATTATGTAATCTTTCGTAAAAGTTTTTCAAAAGTATAAAATACTTTTTTTTTAAATATTTAGAATTTTAAATATTAATATTTTTTTAATATTTATATTTTTAATGAGCTCAGAATACTAAAAAGTGCTGAACTATACTTATTACATAAAGAGAAAAACAAAAGTATTATGTGGTCTTTAATGAAAATTTCTCTAAAGTATAAAAGATTTGTAAAAATTTATATTGAATTTTAATGTTTTGTTTTATTTATATTTTGTAACGAGTACAGAACACTAAAAACTTGGTACAAAAAGCTGTACTTATTATATAAAGAGAAAAACAAATATTATGTAATCCTTATGTAATGAATGTTTTTAAAAAGTATGAAATGTTTTAATATTTATAATATTAAGTATGAATATGTTTTAATATTTATATTTTTAACCAGAGTACAGAAAATTTAAAAAGTGCTAAAACCTATACTTATTATATAAAGAGAAAAACAAAAGCATTATGTTATCTTTCATGGATTTTTAAAAATATTTATATATATATATATATATATATATATATATATATATATATATATATATATATATATTTGTTAAATATTTATATTTTCTAATATGTATATTTTAACAGAAGTAAAATTGCTTATATATATATATATATATATATATATATATATATATATATATATATATATATATATATATATATAATTTTTTTTCTTTTACAAAATTGTTACAGAAAGTCACAAGTATGAAATATGTAGTACATACAGAGATATTACACATTTATGAAATATGACAGTATTGTGAAATTTAATATAATGTAAATAAAAGATGAAATAAGAAATTATCTGTGATTTTTACGAAATTATGAAGAAATCTATGAAGAACAGAATGAAAAATAAAGCAGACCGAAATATTTAATGGAAATATGTACATATTATATGATCTTTCACAGAAATTTTACAAAAGTATAACACATTATGAAATATGTAGAACTATCACAAATGCATGAAATATGAAAGTGTTGCAAAATGTATAAAATTTGCAAAAAGGTAAATAATATAAAGTATTAAATAAATTGTCACAAAATGCTGAAATGTGAAAACGAAAGTTTTACAAAAGTATTCAAAGTTACAGAATCTACACAAGTATTACAAAAATATGTAAAACAGTATTATGAAATTGTCATAAAAAGCACAAAATATGAAATCATAACAAAATGTTACAGAAGTACAGAATCCAGTGTATTACAAAATCTCCTATAACTAGCAAAAGCATCTCAGTATCCAATTTCCAGCCGTTTTCCAATCGTAAGCCTCATTTGCATGGCCGCTGGGAATTGGAGAGAGCTGCTGGACGCTGCCGTGTCTCTCAGCAGGGACGCATTAACTGCCACCGCGACTCCCCGCTGAGTTAATGGCCCTGCCGACTCCAAATCAATTTCTGTCATGTTTGAAGTTTTCCAAGGCGCCTTCTCATTGTCTTGGCAGTGACCGTTCCGACCAGCAGTGCAAATGTCCGGTCAAAGCTGCTTTCTCATTAGCAGACTGTGTACAGTATATGACCCAGAACGCATATATGTATTTATGTGTTTAGTCGTGCTTAAAAGATATCAAGCTAGTTTGAATGGCTTATATAAGCTCTCAGAGCTCTGCCGCAAGTGTGCAGCTGGGTAATTAGTGCTCTCTG
The DNA here is from genome assembly GCF_022985175.1 of Labeo rohita. NCBI lineage: Eukaryota > Metazoa > Chordata > Actinopteri > Cypriniformes > Cyprinidae > Labeo > Labeo rohita. The sequence goes on from NC_066879.1 coordinate 4,814,095, forward strand.
TGCTTCTGTCACAGGCTGCAGATCAGATTAAGCGACTCTATGATCTGTTCCTCAAAGTCGACGCCACTCAAGTCGAAGTCAATCCGCTCGGCGAAACACCTGAGGGACAAGGTAAGATGTGCGTGTGTGTGTGTGTGTGTTCGTGCGTGAATGACGCTTGCTCACAGATTGCATAAGAGCTCCTGTAAAGATCCAAATAGGACCTTGCAGATTCCAAGGATAAGTGTCGTTTCATATTAATGGTTATATCAAACCTGTGGATATGGAGAATGCTGCCTCAGCAAAACTTTACAGGGCTTCACCTACGTAACACTGCCACAAATATGTTCTTAATATGACCAAATACTTCTCCCAATGCCATTTCCACTTGTTTTTTTTTTATAGGTACCTGTTAGGAAATGATGTAGGATGTTGTAACGTTTATTGGTATGAAATTACATACAGTAGGTCCAGAGAGGGTAATGTCTGCAGTATTAGCCTGTCAAATTAAAGAAGGGGAGAGAAATCATCTCAGCCCTGCTCCATAATGGCAAAATGATTTAGTCCCCAAAGGGGCCGTCACAAAAGCGCTGCCACTTTTTCTTTACTTCTTTTTTCTTTTCTTTTCTTTTCTTTTCTTTTCTTTTCTTTTCTTTTCTTTTCTTTTCTTTTCTTTTCTTTTCTTTTCTTTTCTTTTCTTTTCTTTTCTTTTTTCTTTTTTCTTTTTCTTTTCCTTTTCTTTTCTTGTATACATATGTTTGTTTGTGTATATATATATATACATACATAATATTAAATAAAAAAATGTAAATAAAAAGAAGTATTAAGAATTAAAAGAATATTATATTTAATATTGTACTTCTGTAATTTTACATTTAATATTTTACATTTAAATGATAAAGTGAAATATGTAATCTAATTTAAATATTTTGTTTATTTTCCTTGTAATTATTTATATATATATATATATATATATATATATATATATATATATATATATATGTGTGTGTGTTTGTTTGTGCATATATATATATATATATATATGCACACATACATAATATTAAATAAAAATGTAAATAAAAAGAAGTATTTAGAATTATAATAATATTGTATTATAATATAATACTACTTTATATTAATATAATTTATATATATATATATATATATATATATATATAAAATAAAAAAAGAAATTATAAAGTGAAATATATAATTAAATTTGAATATTAATGTTTTTTATTTTAATTGTAATTATATATATATATATACGTATGTTTGTTTGTGTACATATATATATATATACATGCATAATATTATATTTATAAAATTTGAATATTTAATGTTTTTTATTTTAATTATTTTAATTTAATATATATATATATATATATACACTACCGTTCAAACGTTTGGGGTCAGTACATTTTTATTGTTTCTTTTTTTTTTTTTTTTTTTTTTTAAGAAATTAATACTTTTATTCACCAAGGATGTATTAAGTTAATAATTAAAAGTTTATTAAAAGTTAATAATAAATAATTTACATTGTTATAAAATATTTATATTTTGAATAAACACTGTACTTTTTAAACTTGTTATTCATGAAAGAATCCTGAAAAAAAAAAAATCACGGGTTCCAAAAAATATTTGGCAGCACAACTGTTGATATTATCCAACATTGATCATTCTAATAGTAAATCTGCATATTAGAATGATTTCTGAAGAATCATGTGACACTTAAGACTGAAGTAACAGCTGATAAAAATTCAGCTTTTCATCACAGGAATAAATTCTATTTTAAAGTATGTTAAAATAAAAAACATTATTTTATATTGTAAAAACATTTTGCAATATTACTGTTTTTTTTTCAATATTTTTAATCAAATAAATGCAGCCTTGATGAGCATAAGAGACTTCTTTAAAGACTATTACAAGTCTTACTGACCCCATACTTATATATATATATATATATATATATATATATATATATATATTTATATACGTATGTTTGTTTGTGTATATATATATATATATATATATATATATACATGCATAATATTATATTTAATATTATACTTTATAATAATATAACTTTATAATAATATAAGATTATATTTTATATTTACTATATATATATATATATATATATATATAAAAATAAAAAAAACAATTTAAATATTTAATGTTTTTTTTAAATTGCAATTATTTATATATATATATATATATATATATATATGTGTGTGTGTGTGTGTGTGTGTGTGTATGTATATATGTGTGTACTATTGTAATAAAAAATACAATTATAAGCATTAAACATTTTAAGAAAATGAAATGTTACTTTTTTATTTTAATTTAAAATGTATTTAAAATATTAGTTTCATTTATAGTGTATATTTATAGATTTATCTATTTTTATTTTACTTTTTTGTTGTATTTTTTGTTCCTTTCTTTTTTCCTTATTGTTTTGTCTTTTCTGATTTTATTTATTTATTTATTTATTTATTGTTTACATGTTATTTAGATTCTTAAATGTATTTATTTATTTACTTATTCAATCATTCATTTGATTCATTCATTCATTTACTTCTTTAGTTATTCATTTATTTACTTATTCATTCATTCACCTTTGTACTTAACTCTTTATATTTTTGCCTCTATGTGTTTATTCAGGCTTTCATTTATTCATTAGGTTTGGTTTATGTGTTTTCTGTATGAAAATCATAATAGAGATTTTCAGGAAACACTGACATTAATCATGCTATTTTTTCTTGACAGCAACATCAAAACAAAAGTCAACAAATGGCTTTGGCTGTCATTAGACGCATTGCCTACTTTTTTTTACTTTTTTGTTTGTCTAAAGTGACAATAACTGTCTGTCTCTCCTACTTAAATCACTTTGAAACATTATCAAACCGCATGTTTTATTATATATTAAAAACATGCTGTTTTGTCAGCTTGTGAGGTGGTGAAAATGATCTAGATCTTTGTTACTGTCTTGCCGGCATGACTCTACTTTACTTTCACCTTCTTTCTTTATCGGTTCTGTACCCATAGTTCCCCACAGATGTAAGTAAAACTCTCCTGGTAACAGTGTAAAGTTGAGTTTGATAATAGATCAGTGAACCCAGTGTACTTCCCTACACAGATTAGTTTTGTTAGCGAGCCCTGAGTCCTTGCAGGCTCGAGAGGCTGCAAAACACTACAAATGAGAGAGTTGCTGGGTCTGGTCACATACAGCCAAGACAGTCACAGAAAACTCTATTCCCAGGCTAATTTTCTGATACAGCTTCTGTGTTTGTGTGGCTGCTTGCTGTATAAGATGCTCCTGCTGTACAAATGAGATATATAGATGTACATGGTATGAGTAACGATCATGTCGTAGCTCTGGGCTTTTGTCATCAGAGTTGTATGACTGTGTTTACTTGTATGCAGCTCCCATTCACTCAGTGTAAATTATTTGATTTAGAATTCCCATCACCAATTTGCCACATGTGCTCCGTATGTATTTGTATAATAACTGATCTCACAGTTTCTTAGAAAAACACAAACTTGAACATGCCTTTGCATGCATTTTGCTATTTACCTCTATAATATCAAGGTATCATATTGAACAAATTGAACATGTCTGCCAGTATGTTATAAAATTTAAGATACTGGATATTTTAAAATGAACTGCATTTAAAATAAAGCTGCATTTACTTTTTCAAAATACAGTAAAACAGTATTATTGTGTAATATTATTACAATTTAAAAAAACTGTTTTCTATCTAATTCATTCCTGTAATGCAAAGCTACATTTTCAGCATCATTACTTCAGTCTTCAGTGTCACATTGAGAAATCATTCTGTTATGATGGTTTAGTGCTCAAGCAGCGTTTTATTTTTGATAAATAAAAAATAGTTAAAAAGAACGGCCTATTTTCAAATATGTACATTTTATTTTGTCACATGATCCCCCAGAAATCATTTTAATATGAAGATTTAGTGCTCAAGCAGCATTTATTATTATTATTATCTGTAATTAATTTTTGATAAATAAAATAGTTAGAGAACAGCATTTTTTCGAAAATATATATTTTATTTTGTATCGTTGTCCCTTGAAAATCATTCTAATATGATGATTTAGTGCTCAAGCTGCATTTTTATTATTATTATTCGTGATATCTTTTAAGTTAAAAAGAACAGCATTTTTTTTTAAATACATATTTTATTTTGTGACATGATCCATCAGAAATCATTCTAATATGAATTAGTGCTCAAGCAGCATTTTTTATTATTATTATCTGTGATATGTTTTTTTAATAAAAAAGTTAAAAAGAACAGCATTTTTTCAAAAATATATATTTTTTATCCCATGATCCCTCAGAAATCATTCTAATATGATCATTTAGTGCTCAAGCACTTTTTATTGTTATCCGTGATATATTTTTGATAAATAAGAAAATAAAAAGAACAGCATTTGTTCGAAAATATATAATTTTTGTCTTGTTATCCCTTGAAAATCATTCTAATATGATGATTTAGTGCTAAAGCAGCATTTTTATTGTTGTTATTATTTGTGATATTTTTAAGAAGTTAAAAAGAACAGCATTTTTTCAAAAATATATATTTAATTTTGTCTGTTGATCCATTAGAAATCATTCTAATATGATGATTTAGCACTTTTTATTATTATCCGTGATATATTTTTTTGATAAGAAGTTAAAAAGAACGGCATTTTTTCGAAAATATACATTTCATGTTGTCGCATGATCACCCAGAAATAATTTTTATATGATATTTAAAATATAATTAATATAATAATAATAATAATAATAGTAATAATAATAATTTATTATTATTAATAATAATAATAATTATTATTATTAGCCATAAATAATTTTTGATAAAATAATTAAGGAGAACAGCATTTTTTAAAAAATATATTTTATTTTGTCTCATTATCCCTTAGAAACCATTTTAATGTGATGATTTAGTGCTCAAGCAGCATTTTGTATTATTATTCGTGATATTATTTGATAAATAAAAAGTTAAAAAGAACATCATTTTTTCAAAAATACATATTTTATTTTGTCACATGATCCCTCAGAAATCATTCTAATATGATTTAGTGCTCAAGCAGCATTTTTTTTTGTTATCCGTGATATATATATTTGATCAATAAGAAGTTAAAAAGAACAGGATTTTTTTCAAAATATACATTTAATTTGGTTATTTTTTTTTATTTTATTTATAAATATTTTGCAACATTATAAATCTCTTCACTGTCACTTTTAATCAATTAAATGCATCCTTGCTGAATAATAGTATTATTATTATTTTTTTAATTAAAATAAAACAAATAAATAACAATACTAATTAAATAATTCAATAAAAAATACATTTTAAGAAAACCTTACTGACCCCAAACTTTTGAACGGTACAATGTGTGTGGACATGTACATTTAATCCTAACAAAAGTATCAAATTGATTTTATTCCAGAAATTTAAACAGAATGAATGAGAATTAATGAGATTAGTAAAGAGGTTTGTTAATTTTGTTTGTGCAAATTTCTTACTTTTGACTAACATAAACTGACCTGTACTAACTTTATCTTTACTTTTCATGCTGTATTTATGTATTTCCCAGTATGCTTTTGTATGAGTATGACACAAAAGCTCAGGGAAGTACAGTATCTGACACCGTGCCAGTATAAGACTTATTTCCAACACTGTTTTTGCTCTCTGTCCACAGTGGTGTGCTTTGATGCTAAAATCAACTTCGACGACAATGCAGAGTTCAGACAGAAAGCTGTGTTCGCCATGGACGATACCGCAGAGAGCGACCCCTTAGAGACCGAAGCAGCCAAATATGATCTCAAGTACATCGGACTGGATGGAAACATAGCCTGTTTTGGTTTGTTTTAATCTTTCATACACATTAGCTTGCTATAAAAAGATAAACAGTGTACTAGATGAACTTCTACATGAAATAATGAAAAACATAGCAAATGAACTTCTTCAAAACATCCAAATTTCAAAGGTTTCAGAAACCTGTTCCACATCAAGCTCATGTCTCAAGGGATATTTCAAAAACCAGCTTCAGAAATGCTCTTCTTAGTAGTTTCCAACGCGTTTATTTTAGTCTTGAGAAGAGGATTTTGTGAAAGTGTTACCAAATGGGCGCCGATCCAGTCATCATCTCCAGCAGCTCTCTAACAGCTCCATAAGGGACCTGCCTGAACCAACGGGCTCTAATTAGCAGGAATCTTCCGGAAAAACGACTCAACCAAGATGATTGTTAGTCTACACATTTAAGTGGTCCCTCATTATAAATGACGGCTCTCACAGTAAAGCGCCAAGAAAGAGCCGTATAGACGAGACGAGCGTGGAAGTGACTCTAACTGACCTTGTCGTGTAGACACAAACGCACTCACACACAATTTACTTGCAGTTAGTTTGCACCTTAAAAGCTTTGTAAAGCGGCAAAGCGACAGCTGTTCAGCTGAATTTCACTTTATTGAGTCGAGTGTCAGAGTCTGTGCCAACACATTAGCTCAGCACTGAAGAACAGAATAAGGGGAGATGTGTGAAGCCGGGAGAGGTGGGATGAGCAGGAAATGGCTGAATCAGTTGGCTGCCTTACAGCTCAAAGCACGACGAGATGGGACTCACCAGGCCGGCTAACACAGATACAACAACCGCTCTTGACACCTTGTATACTTTTAGTCAGACACAATTTGCTTTCCTTAGAAAGCAGTGGGCAGCAGATTTAGAGCTCACTTGTGTTTTCATTGGGGTTGGGATGTGAAATTACTTTTTTGTTTGCTATTGCCTGTGCCTGTTTTCTTGTAAATGTGCTGTATGGACAAGTCTACAGTATATATATAAAAAAGGGGTGTAACGATACATGTATTCATACCGAACCGTCACGGTACGGGCATCTCGGTTCGGTGCATGATGCCTTACAACGAATACAGGCAATTCACCCTCAGTCCAGAAGGGGGCGCCTGCAGTAATGCAACTCTGTTTGATAACCGCCAGCAGAAGAACAGCGAATGCCATGAGTTGGGCATTTGAAAACAAAGCCCACTAGACAGTGACCATGTGCTGATTCTGAACACGTCTCTCACTGACAAAGGAGTATAACGTTACTTTAAAGGCTTGCGTATTCAAATGCTTGTGAAATGGACCTCATTCAGCACGAATCCAAATATTCCATAATATTTCCATATTTGCGATGTATCTAAATGCTAAACTATTATTTAGTATGTAAATTATAGGCTTTGTACAAACAATGAGGCGGGCGTGTTTGGTTCACTGTATTTTATTTTGATAAAGTATCAACTGTGCTGTCAAGTTAGCAATGCTGGACGCCTGGAACTGGTATGTTATGTGGGTGTGTCCCCACGATTACTTAAACTGTTTTCTTATACCTGCAAAATCAGCTTGAAACACTGCTATTTATTGTCTTATTAATAATGCATCAATGTAAAAGGTCTTTTGTAATTTAAAGAAAACAAATAGGATGTCACTTTCTGCCATTTGAGTTTCCTTTCTGTCACAAAAATGAACTGAAACTCAGCATATACAGTTGTGTCTCAAAAAATTAGAATATTATGAAAAAGTTCTTTTTTTGTAACTTATTTAAAAAAAATGAAACTTTCATATGTTCTAGATTCATTAAATGTAATGTAAAACATTTCTGTTTTTTGTTTTTTTTATTTTGATGTTTAGAGCGTATAGCTCATGAAAGTCAAAAATCCAGTATTTTAAAATATTAGATTTACATTTGAGTTTCATTAAATGTCCATCCCTACAGTATAAATTCATTGCATCTCTTGTTCTTTAAAACCACACTAATGGGGAAGACTGCTGACTTGGCAATGGTCCAATCATTGACACCCTCCACAAAGAGAGTAAGTCACAGAAGGTCATTACTGAATGGGGTGGCTGTTTACAGAGTGCTGTATCAAAGCATATTAAATGCAAAGTTGACTGGAAGGAAGAAATTGGGTAGGCAAAGGTGCACAAGCAACAGGGATGACCACAAGCTTGAGAAAACTGTCAAGCAAGGCTGATTCAAACACTTGGGAGAGCTTCACAAGGAGTAGAATGAAGCTGGAGTCAATGCATCAAGAGCCACCACGCTCAGACGTCTTCAGGAAAAGGGCTACTAAGCCATTTCTGAAACAGAAACAATGTCAGAAGCATCTTACCTGGGCTAAGGAGAAAATTTAGCATTTCACGTTGAAATCATGATCGCAGAGTCTGGAGGGAGACTGGAGAGGCACAGAATCCAAGCTGCTTGAACTCCAGTGTGAAGTTTCTGAAGTCAGTAATGATTTGGGGTGTTGTGACGTATGCTGGTGTTGGTCCATTGTGTTTTATCAAGTCCAAAGTCTATGCAGCCGTCTACCAGGAGATTTTGGAGCACTTTATGCTTCCGTCTGCTGACAAACTTTATGGAGATGCTGATTTCCTTTTCCAGCAGGACTTTAGCACCTGCCCATAGTGCAAAAACCACTTCCAAGTGGTTTGCTGACCATGATATTACTGTGCTTTATTGACCAGCCAACATCCCTGACCTGAACCCCATAGAGAATTCATGGGATATTTTCAAGAGAAAGATGAGAAACAGTCGATCCAACAATATACTTATGATCTGAAGGCTCAGTAGTGCCTCAGCAGTGCCACAGGCTGATCACTTCCATGCCATACCTCACTGATGCTGTAATTTGTGCTAGGAGCAAGTCATTTGCTGTAATATGTGCTGCCGACCGAGTATTGAGTACATAAATGAACATACTTTAAAGAACTTGAACTTTTCTGTTTTGCAAATCCATTTTTTAATTGATCTTAGGAAATATTCTAATATTTTGAGATACTGGATTTTTGACTTTCATGATCTTTAAGCTTTTTATAAAAATTAAAAAAAAAAAAAAAAAAAACCCTTTAAAAATATTTTACCTTACATGTAATGAATCTAGAATATATGAAAGTTTCTATTTTTAAAATTACAATAAAATTAAAATAAAGTTACAATAAAAAAAAAAAAAAAACTTTTTGATGATATTCCAATTTTTTGAGATGTACCTGTATAGGCTATGTTACATGTTGCACTGTTTTTTTCCCCTTGTTTATCTGTTAACTAAATCAGATATATGTCAGGTATTTATTCCTTTTATGGATATATGTGCTGCATATTTTATATATATATATATATATATATATATATATATATAATGTTATACATAACATTATAATTTGATATAATATTTAGTATTTTCACATCTAGGTGGGAAAAAAAAATGTAATTTGTACTACTGTCTGTTCAAAATAAATGAAAAGAAAATTAGCATAGCAAGCATAGTATATTTATTGGTTTTTTTTTCCTGTTGTACTGAAATCATATCGAACCGTGACCCCCCGAACTGAGGTACGTACCGAACTGTGACATCTGTGTGCGTAGGCTCAGGGGAGGTGATGTGCTTTAAGTTATATTTGTAATATTGGCATTGTTTTATTTTTGTACTATGATTTCTATTTTGAGGAGGCACTGCCTCCCTTGTCTCCTCGGAGGAAATGCCTCTGGTATAGATATTTGTATATAGTTGTATTTCTATATTTTAGATTTCTATTATATTTTAATCATGCATTTGTGTCATTTTTGAAGCCTAAAAGTTTAAGCTTTTTAAGCTAAGTTTAATTACATACAAATAAGCGACTGACACATTATTAACATATTTCTTATTGTGTGCTCCATGAAAGATAAAAAATTGTACAGGTTTGGAATGACTTTTTAGCTGAGCAAGTTTTTTAATGTCCAAAACATGATCTGTATTCACAGTTAATGGTGCTGGCCTTGCTATGGCAACATGTGATATCATCGACTTGCATGGTGGAAAGCCTGCCAATTTCCTGGACCTGGGTGGAGGTGTAAAGGAAAACCAGGTGTACGCGGCCTTCAAGCTTCTCACTGCCGATCCCAAGGTAGGAATGATTCTGTCAATATGAACCAAAAATGTAAATGCCCAAAGTTACTTTACTTTCACCATAAAAGATGAACATAAAGGTGTTTTGAGAGTGTGATAAGAAATAAGAAGTTAAAGGTTGATCTTCTTTAACATTATTACAGTTCTCAATTTAGTACTACTTTTCCGCTCTTTGAAGTTTCCACCATCTGAGATTTTGTTGACTCCTTAGGCACCACAAAAGACTGGGCTTGCGGCCGAACCCAGTTCTTTTTACCATCATTACGAGCTTGCGCTCTGATCAATATCTTCGCCACAGTCACACTTTTCAGCTCTGGAATTGTAAACACACCAAGACACACACACATACACACACACCTCATAACTCATCTTTTCTCCAATTCTTTTCTCCCCCAGACACACACTTGCTGTTGATTACTCGCTCTGGAGCGCAAGATCCTTTTTCTTGCGGCTTTTACGAGCTGAGGAGTTGTTTCTCAGATAATGATCCCTTTCCGAAGTAGACCGGAATTCTTGGCACACTGCTGATAATTTGCTTGTATTTGTTGTAAGCACACGTCAATATGCACCTGATTTGGTTTCGGCTCAGCGTGTTTATATTCAGGATGCACACTGATGTCTTCATAACACAACTCTGTTTACAATAATGGGAAACATGGAATTCATCTGGTATTATGTTCACTGTACGTCAGGAGTGCTGGGATTTAATAGCGCACCTTGTTTTTGAGCATTCTAGCTTGAAGCAGCAAGACTACGCACATGCAGAAAGTGATTTCATCTAAAGATTGCATCACTTCATATTCATATTGTTCTTCTCAGATGGAAGATGCAGTTTTGTTTTTCTATGAATTTATCAGCAAAGGAAAACCATAAAACACAGTGTCCTTTTCCAGAGAGTCAAACATTGTTGCCAAACACCTAGAGCTGCCCTCAACTAAAGATTTTTCTGGTCCGCTAGTAGTCGTTCGTTTTAAGCATTGGTCGACTAATCGCATGTTTATTTATAAACCTTTTACATCATAATAATGGGCATTTAATTGCCTACATAGCCTAATAACCACTCAAGCGCACGCATAAAGCTTGCCACAGAACACCGGCAGAAGTAATGATACAGTAAGGAGGCTACATTAACATTTTAATCATTTATTGTTAAACTAGTGCATCTTTGTTTTCGGCTTAATGGAGAAGTCCACTTCCAGAACAACAATTTCCAAATAATTTACTCACCCTCTTATCATCCAGGATGTTCATGTCTTTTTGTCTTCAGTCGTAAAGAAATTTATGGTTTTTGAGGAAAGCATTTTCAGGATTTTTTTAGGAATTTTCTCCATATAATGGACTTCATTGGTGCCCCGGTTTTGAACTTCCAAACTGTAGTTTGAATACAGCTTCAAAGGACTCTAAACGATCCCAGCCGAGGAAGAAGGGTCTTATCTAGCGAAATGATCTGTCATTTTTTTCAAAAAATAAAGCACAAAAGCTTGTGTAGCCCTAGCTCTGGGATGCGCGTCCACGACGCTGTGAATCAAGTTACAATTCACATCGTCGTCTGTGTACTCCAGCTCCAAAAGTTAGAGTATGGCGAAAAACTCCATCTTATTTTCTCCTACAACTATAGAATCGTCCGACATTGTTTTTGTTTGTAAACAGCGTTTTGACTTGTTCACTTTGTAAACACTGGGTCTGTAGTTCCGCCTACGTTCCGCGTGACCTTTCGACGTGATTCAGTACTACGTAGCGTCGTGGACGTGCATCCCAGAGCCTGTGCTACACAAGCTTTTGTGCTTAAAAAGTACAACATTTTTATTTTCCAAAAAAAATGACAGATTGTTTCGCTAGATAAGACCCTTCTTCCTCGGCTGGGATCGTTTAGAGTCCTTTGAAGCTGCATTTAAACTACATTTTGGAAGTTCAAAATCAGGGCACCAATGAAGTCCATTATATGGAGAAAAATCCTGAAATGCTTTCCTCAAAAAACATAATTTTTCACGACTGAAGACAGAAAGACATGAACATCTTGGATGACAAGGGGGTGAGTAAATTATTTGTAAATTGTAGTTCTAAAGTGGAGCTCTCCTTTAAGAGATGAAGTCCCGACACTGACTCGTCATCTCTGCAGTAGTGTATTCGCCTGTATGCATATTTCATTAAATGAACCATTTTAATTGGTTCATTTAAAAGGTGATATTTCGCTCTCTATATATATATTTTTCATGTCTGTAAGGCAAGCAAGTTTGTTTTTCTTGACACGCTCAAGTTCACAGAGACTGAGACGGCAGAAAGCGCATTCCTGTTTGCTTTCATTATTTTACAAAAGCGCAATGTTTTGTTGTTGTTGTAAGTGGACACAAATAGACGTGGAGTCTTTACTGATTCAAAAGATGTATTACTATCTGTATGACCAAAAATGATGAAGTATTTAAAGAGCAAATTACTGCACTGACACCTCCATCTGTTACACAGTAAGCACGCTACCTTTCAGCTTCCACACTCTGACACTTGAATAGCGCACATTTTTCTAGGTTAACATTAGATTGAGCGGCCATGTAAATTTGCTGCTACTTACAAACAGTATTTCAGATGATAAGCCAGATGATAAGCGTTTAGGTGTCCTGCCTGATGTATTGTATTACCACATAGACCAGTCGTTAACTGTCCATCACGGACTCTGTGACTTCGCCACTTCCTGTGGAATTTTTTTTTTTTCCTGCCACTAAGCGAATAATACAATTTTGATTGACCAAGCCTAACGGTTAGTCGACTATTAGGGGGCAGCCCTGCAAACAACACAATAATAAGGATCTATGCTAGAATGTTTATCCCACTGAATCATGCTTGATTAGATAAAGAAGGCAAACATACTGTGTTGAATATTTCTCTCCAAAGTGAAGTGTATAGTTCCAGTCTCCTCCTGTCTCTCCAGCCCTCCTGTCATCAATGGGGTACCTGAAATGTTCTAAGCTCTATTGGGGTAGAATGGCGGCCCTCCCCTGCAGTCACACAGCTCCCATTCTGGAGCCTCTGTGTACAGCGATTTGCATTTCACAGGAGCGTTCAGAGCCACCCAGGCTCTGTGGAAGGAATATTAATGGGAATGTTAATTATTGGATCCTCTGGCGGGATGAAATACGCAGTTGCCTTCTATCTTCCATCGGAAATGTTTGATTTGTTTGTTTTGGGAATCTTTTCCCTTGCCTCCTTCAAATTATTCTCATTAATTTAACAATTGATTGGTGGTGGGAATCAACCCACCCACGCCTGTCAAAAAAATGGTGCAAAAATGAACTGGAAAACTAATAATTCAAATGGTCCAAAAACCGACACCTGGGATAGCCCGCTCTTCTAGTATAGTGGAGCCCTGTGAGTAGGGCAGACAGAATCGCGGAATCCAGTCATAAAAATGTCACGGAATTAATCAAAAGTAGGTCAATACACTTAAATAAAATTGCGATATCTCCAAGTAATGAGCAAAAACACTATTTAAATATGAATCGTTCATGTTCTGTGTGCCTCCTTGTGTGTTAATGGTGCAGATGCGCGGTTTCGTTTACTACACACATACTGAAGTGCACGTGACGCTCACGGTGATTTCAGTGTCTGCCGTCTCGCCAAATAAGAACAAATACATGTACAACATTTACAGAACTGCTCTGAAGTTTCTTCGTGAGCATTTTACCATTTCCTTTGAAAGAAACTATCATCATAACATATACACACAGAAATGTAAAGGTGTTCACGGAAACCCGTCAAAATAAAAGTTCGGTTTAACTTGAAGACATATATTACTATTGTTTAGTAGAATGTATGTAATACTGCTACTACTACTACTACTATTACTACTATTATTACTAAAATTGTTAAAACTTTATTTTATTGTGTAATAATCACAGACTATTTCACTTTCATGTTTTATTTTTAATAGTAATTAATATTTATTAATATTTATATTTTAATATTAAATTAATATTTTATGCCTTCATTTGATAACCAGAAAAATGTAAATATTGTAAAAAATATTGTAAAAATAAACTTTAAGTTGTTTTTATGCATTCAAATAATTAGACAGGCTTAAACAGAATTTGGTAACAATAAAACAAAAAGTGAGAAAAACATTTCACAGGGCCCTAAACATGTAAAGTTTGTTACATTTTTAATAAATTGATGTTAAATTGTGTACGTTTTATAATTGTTATTAATTTGATGTGGTTTTTGATTAATAAAATGTAATTTAACCGTTAAAAAAAGAGTCCAGAAAAATTAAAATGGAAAAAACGGAATCCAGAAAATTTTAAACTGAAAAAACTGAATGTGGAGAAAAATAAAACGGAATTTAGGAAAAAAATAAAACGGATTTCATAGGGCCCTAGTATAGGAATGTATTTGTTTAAAGGAGAACTCCACTTCCTTTACAAATAATTTACTCCTTTAAAAATAATTTATTCACCCCCTTGTCATCCAAGATGTTCATGTGTTTCTGTCTTCAGTTTTTTGAGGAAACCATTTCAGGATTTTTCTCCATATAATGGACTTCAATTGTGCCCCCGATTTTGAACTTCCGAAATATAGTTTAAATCCAGCGTCAAAGGGCTGTAAACGATCCCAGCCGAGGAAGAAGGGTCTTATCTAGTGAAACGATATGTCATTTTCTTTGGAAAATAAAAATGTGTATACTTTAAGTACAAAAGGTCGTGTTGCACGGGTTCTGGCATGCACGTTCACGACGTACTATTGAATCATGTCGAAAGGTCACGCTGAATGTAGGCGGAACTACAGACCCAGTGTTTACAAAGCGCGAAGACTAAGAAACTGCAAGTAAGTCAAACGCTGTTTACAAACAAAAAGGTACAACGTGTCGGACGATTCTGAAGTTGTAGGAGAAAATAAGATGGAGTTTTTCACCATACTCTAACTTTTTTAGCCGGAGTACACAGACGATGAACTTAGACGTGATTCGTAGTAGTGATGGGAAGTTTGAATCATTTAACCGAGTCTCGTTCAGCAAAATGAACGAATCTTTTTTCGAGTCATTTTGATAATTTTAGCAAAATCAGCATCACGTGACAGCCCCATAAGATGAACGAACGACTCGGAAAAACCTGAAGACTCGAAACAGGTGAACTAATTCCAGTACAGAACCTAATAGGATGTCGCGCATGCAACTCGTTCTTCGCGAGTCACATTAAAGATTCATTTGATTCGCTGACAGCAGTTGTCACATTATGTTGATTACCATAGAAAGTAGTTTACACTTTCAATGAAAGCAACAGACAATACACATTACTGGAATTAGATATTATACATGTTCATCCACCTTCACTGTAGTCCTACTGTTAAAATTCCTGTTTCATAAGAATAAATGAACACCAGTGAGAGCTCGATTTTCTTTTAAACTCTCCAGTTTTGAGCTAAGGACTGGGTGAAGTTACGTCTGAGATAATCGACATTATGCAAAACAATGCTTTCGAGCTTAGCTTTTCGTTTTGAACCCAGAACATTTTTAAAGTACAGCTACAATTGCAGTGTTGTACAGTTGAAGCCTTTGAAACTGAAGCATGGAGAGTTTAAGCTGATGTACCGTCAGGCTGCGTAACCCTTCCTTTAGAGTCTGCAGGGAGGCAAATGCATTGTGTATATATACACTCCTTTGATATACAAGATTTATTTTATTCTTACTCACCAAAGCTACCTTCGCTGACAGCTCAAAGGAGAGGCTCTCTTGAACTGTCTCCCACTCTCACTTTCTTAGTTTCCCTCCTTTATTCATTGGACATTGTGCATTTGCTCCCAAAGTCTTTTTTTTTTTTTTCACCCATCCCAAGCCTATTAAATCAGCCTCTCTTTATGCATTTATAATGCTTAGGTTGATAGATGAAGGCAGTTCTATAGAGTGGACATATTTTGTAACACCTGGATTGCGTAAGCCAGTCTCCATCAATAAGCATTGTTCAGGCTCTTTATTTATGAGACAGAACCGTGGAAAAAGAGCGATGGAGAACTCTACTTTTGAACTTAGTCAACACACACCACACACGGCGCATTGCAAAGTTTTATCATGGAACATGAATAAAACATTACACGTTGGCCACGGTTTTAGAAAAAGCCGAAAGCACCTGCTAGTCGAATCCAAATGGCTACAGCTAAACAACGCCATTATCCCACCCCCTCCCTCCGAAGTTAGATGTGGGAGACGTGGATGGATAGATGTTTTTGCTCATGGCTATTTGGTCCCTATGCAGTGTAGTTTGGAGTGGGAGTGAATTAGGGCTGTGGCGCGTCAGACGTGCTCCCAGGCACCGGGTGTTTGATGAAGGTGCTTGGCTGGGTAATTGTGACCGGTGGGGATTTCACCTGCCCTGGGTAGAGAAGGCTGCAGCACCAGGTTGTGTGATGTGTATTTGAGGTTAACTAGGAGCCAACGCTGGAACTTGATACTATTCGCTGGCCGCTGCAAGGTAAATCTGAAACAAATGTTGTTGTGTGCCAGTTCTGTCGGTCAAACCGCTGTGAACATGAATGGTAGAGGTCCTGTACAGCACATTAATGTGTTATCATAGAGAGACAACTCACTCATTCTGTCCTGGAAGATGACACATGTTTGCTCAGGGCATCATGGGATTGAAAACGCCTCTCTGACACTGAAATGGTGCTGGTGCTTGACCAGGGAAGCCGCCAGCCTTTGTAAGAATTGGCCAATGTTGAAAGCCAGACAATGATGTAACTGAATGCTTGAAGTGTCCACAAATATGACACATATGTATTTTATTTAATTTTTTACAAGTTTGAAAGTATTGAACTTGTAACATGCATCATCCTGTGATGCAAGACGCTGTATGTTGCCAACTTTCAAACTTGTAAATGTAATTTTTTAGTTTAGTTTTAAGTTTGAAAGTATTGGAAACATCCAAAATAGTTTAATTTAGCATCTGTATGCCACCTCATCAAAAGTTTTAACAAATAAAATTTATGATGTTTGAATGTGATATTTTATGTTCTGATATAAATATAAGACCGACAGGAAAATTCAAGAATGCACACTTTGTATACAAATAATTTTTTAGCAACTAATTAACAAATAATATTTGTAAATAGTTTTATTTTAGATTGGAAGTAAAGTGGCCAGAGTTTACAAGACTTACAGGATTTGAGAATACATGGTTTATATATAAATATACATAAAACTACTTACAAATAAATTAGGGCTGTCAAAAAATAATCGAAAATAAATAAAGTAAAAATAAATAAATAAAAATAAATAAATAAAGTAAAAATATTTGTGTGTACTGTGTATATTGTGTGTATATATGCATATAAATATAAACAATACACACACACACACACACATATTATGTAAACACAAACTTTTATTTTGGATGCGATAAATTGTGGTTGATCGTTTGACAGCCCTAATTAATTAGTCAAACGATTAATCGCAGTTAATTGCATCCAAAATAAAGATGCGGTTATATAAATATATATAAAACTTCTTACAAATAAATTAGGGCTGTCAAAACAATTAATCGCGATTAATCGAATCCAAAATAAAAGTTTGTTTGCATAATATATGTGTGTGTGCTGTGTATATATATATATTTTTTTTTTTCAAAATTCTTTTATGAATAGTTAGTACAAATATAAATGTATTTTAGTTTTGATTAGTTTAATGCATCCTTGCTCAATACACTTAATGATTTCCAAGGTTTGAATAGTAGTGTTTATTTTTATATTTATTGATTTATTTTTATCATATATAAAATCTATTTTTATTTCAAATTATTTTGTATTTAATCTTTATGTGTTATATTTTATTTATTTTATATATTTTATTGTATTTTGTGTACATTTCATTGTAAATGCATGCAGACTTATCTGAAAATCTGTCATTTCAATACGTGTTCTGTTTCCACAATCACCCATATCTTACCCAGCATCCTCAGTGGATGAGCGGCAAAATCCTATTGGCTTGCTGTGTCCTGCTTCACGGCCAGGGACCCTCGCAGGAGCATGGGGAGAGCGTGCTAGTGAGTAAAACGGGATGGAAAGATGCGGCAGTGTAATGAAAAAGTGAAAGAAAGGTTAACGCTGGAGGATGAGAAGCCCTCTTTCTGCTTTCCTCATTACTGTCCGTGCCACTGTCTGCTCAACATTAAGCACAACTCTGGCCTTTATATATCAGTACAAACACACAAATATACTCTCGCTCCCACCTTGCACATACTCCATCATTTGTTTCCTTTGGGGCCTCCATGCCCTTGTCATCTCCATTGTGCCGGTGATGTTAGTGTATAATGATCGGTCGTCCCTTCTCGGCTGTCTCAGGCCTGAGGGAATCACATTTCCCATTTGTTCCAAACACAGGCAATAAGAGCCAGCCCAATCTCCCAGCCCCAACATGGCCACCTCAGTAATGGA
Source organism: Labeo rohita (assembly GCF_022985175.1). NCBI lineage: Eukaryota > Metazoa > Chordata > Actinopteri > Cypriniformes > Cyprinidae > Labeo > Labeo rohita. The sequence goes on from NC_066879.1 coordinate 4,832,450, forward strand.
GCTCATTTCCCCTGCGTCTGGCTGTCTGGCCCCGGTCCGCGCTCGACGGAGCCCCGCATCGCCGGATCCTCGGCCCCTGCTCTCAGACCATTAATGCTGACTGATAGAACAATGTCTCGCTGGCAGGAGACACATTTATTTTGTGTTCGGGCTGCTGAAGCTCAAGGAACAGTGAAGAATACATAAGCAAACAATAACTCATCTTTCCACACGGGCTGAATTCGTAAGGTGTCCGCATCATTCCGATCCTTGAAAAGAAACGCGTAGATTACTCGCTAGTAACCATTCTACCTGGTTAGGTAGACCCGCAAAACGAGTTAGCGCCAAAGTGGTCGGGAGTTTGGGGGGTTTTCTCGCTTTTTCAATATTGTCAACACTTGTTTCAAAACTTTCTTTCCCACCCATGAGTATGATGGATGATGCTTTACAAAAACCAATAAAACTAAGCGCTGTTCTTTCTGATGTGCTAGCAAGCGCGCAGCAAAGAAGCTGCTTTCGGTATTACCTTGCGTGCATGAGGTCTCTGGAGTATGCTTGTTTTGTTTTGAAAATGTTTTTCACGTAAGGCGTTTCTCAAAAAAGGCTTTGAGAGCTTGTTATGCAAATTCGGGATAGAAAAATGTGCTCAGAAATGCAAATCCTGCATTTTGTTTTTTCCGAATGAGGCAATATCTGTTGGATTTTCGGCAAGATCTCTTGGAGGTAGAAAAGAGTTTTTCTGTTTTAGTCCAGGTAATTATTTAATCCTCACAGCAGAACTTCTTGCAGATTTAGAGGGGATGCAAACTGTAAAATGACTCATGACTTAATTAGTCGTTTTAGCTCTGGGGTCTGATGGGGTGTTTTGCGCTGCGGTGGTCCGAGTCTTAGGGCTGAAGATTAAAGTGATTTATTGTGAAGAAGAAATTTGGTGAGATCACATCCTCCCTGTTGTGTCCTCCTTCTGCTATGTTGAGCCAGTGATGAGATGAGAATAAACTATAATTTGCAGTCATTGGCCAATTACAACCAGAAATGTTGAAATGTGAACATGACCTTGCTGACACAATAAATAGCACTTAGTAATGTTAAATTTAAAGCTAAGGTGTATAATTTCGGTGCCACAAACTGAACTGCAAAACTAATGACTGGTTTCAAACATAGTTTCAAACACTCCCACTGGTAGTCCCACTCCGAACTCGTGTCACTGGTTGAGCCAAGTCATTTTGCAGCTCCATTTGGTGCTTTTCAGTGGCATAGAACCTATACTGTTCACTTTAAAGTTTGTTAGAGCTGTTTTAAAAAGTCTGTTAGTGTGCAGATGGTTTTTAATGGGAACTATAAATGTTCTGATCACCCAGTAGTGCCTTGTGAATTGGACATCACAGGGTATTTGACCATGTTAAGCGTATATGGCCAGACTGAAGGGCACTGCAAACAGGATAGGGAACAAGTGTACGTCTCTCTTTGTGTGTATATAAGGAATAAGGGCAATTTTAGTTTTGCTTAATTCACATCATTTGTGTTTTGTATATGTGACCCTGGACCACAAAACCAGTCTTTAGTAGCACAGCTATATTTGTAGCAATAGCCAAAAATACATTGTATGGGTCAAACTGATCGATTTTTCCATTTTTCCAAAGATCATATTGCATGAAGATACTTTGTAAATTTCCTACTGTAAATATATCAAAACTTAACTTAATTTTTGATTAGTTATATGCATTGCTAAGAATTTGGACAACTTTAAATGCGATTTAAAGGTGATTTTCTCAATATTTAGATTTAGTCTTAACAAAAAAATGTCACATATAACAACTTCATAAAAGTTTGGGTTGGTAAGATTCTTTATTGTTCTCTTATGTTGACCAACACTGCATTTATTTGATCAAAAATACAGTAAAACTGTGATGTAGTGAAATATCAGTGCAATTTAAATTTTTTATTTTAAAATGAAATTTATTTTTGTGATGGCAGAATGTATTCTTTTAATTATTAATTTTATATTTTTTATTTCTGTTATTATTCCAGTCTTCAGTGACTATTTTTTAGTTTATTTATTTATTTTGTTTATTTGCACAAATGTAAAATATATATATACAATAAAAACTTACGAAAATTGCGACTTATGAAATTAAGGAAAGAGCTCAATTTTAATAACAAATATATGCATTTTAATCGACTACATCAAATTAATTACAACATGAATCAAAAACCCCAAAATAGTGTAGGCCCTAGTCCAAAAACAAACCTTATAGGGTACTTTGCAGGACAGTGGCTCTCTAGAGCTTATGGTATTTTTTGCCACTAAAATTATTATTATTATTATTATTATTTTAATATTTAAAGATAATTTATGTAAATTAAACCAATTATCATAAGTGAGTAGACCATCATATGCATTCTTAATCAATGAATTAAAATTCGAGTGAGAGAGAACTAAGGTTGTATCATCTGTAAACATTATTGGAGTAAGAATATTTGAAAAATTTGTTAAATCGTTTATATAAATAATAAATAGTAAGGGTCCGTCCAAGTATGCACCCTTGATGCACTGTTGCCAAGTCTGCCGTTTTCCAGCAGAATTGGGCTACTTTAGCACTGTTGTCACAGGTTGTTTTTCACGTCCACGGGTTGACGCGACCCCAATAACATGATATTTAGCCGCTGTAATGCACATTTTTTTCTCCAGAACTTCATTTTTACTGGGGGACCCCCCACAATGCGACTGGGCTTGTTTTGGGCTAGTTTTGAGTAGCAACTAGGCGGGTTTTGTTGTGAAAACCTGGCAACCCTGCACTGAGGAACCCCACATCTTGCTTGGCTAGAATAGCAATTGTCTTCTATTAAAATTTTTATTTTTCAACCATTTATATGTAAAATCATGACATGTCACATGATCCTTCAGAAATCATTCTAACATGCTAATTTGCTGCATATTAACATTTGTTATTAACAGTGTTGTAAACAATTCTGCTGCTTTACATTTTTGTAGAAATCTGAAAAAAAAACTTTTTTTCCAGGATTCGAGTAGAAAGTTCAAAAGAGCATCTGAAAAATATAAATATTGAAATATAAATCATTTGTAACATTATAAATATCATTATATGCCACTTTTATCTAGGTTAATCCATTCTCACTGAATACAAGTATTAATTTTAAAAAATAATTTTAAAAAGAAAAGAAAGAAAAGTGTGCTAACCTCAAACATTTAAATGGTATATTATATTATATTATATTGTAGAGGGAAAGTGGAACCAGGATGAAAAGGAAAAGAAGGAAGCAAGCATGTAAAGTTTGCAATCTTCTTTAATCTCATTAATGAACATATGACATAAAAAAATTGCCATGAAACCCTCACCGAAATGTCCATGTACATGTTCATGTTCGTGTACAAACACATCATCCAGTGGGCTTTGATCTCTATTAGATCAAGCAGCGGCAAATATCCCTTTTAGTTAGAATGCCTGAATTTTAGCAACGAATGAATAAATAAATAACCCCCATGCAGAATAATATCTGTGTTGTCTAGTCAGTGTCTAATAAAAGAGGATGTTCTGCATAAATGTTAGCTTTTGATATTGCTTTTTTAAGACTGGGCCTGTGATCTTTTTCCGAGAAACCTCATAGAGGACTATATATCCAATTAATATGAGAGCCTCCGTTTGTTAGCCTTTCATTGACTAATGCAAGACCTCATTGCAAGAGATACTCAACAGATGCTTTTGATAATTTGCTTACAATGTGTCATCTAGTTTTTCTGTTAGTCAGAAAGGTTAAGTGCTGTCTGCCTCAATCTAGTCTTTCACTTTGATCTGTTCAACAGTAAAAGCTATTCTTGCAGACTCATTGACATTTTGGTCGAGTTTAAGTAACGTGTGCACTGGCTGTAAAGGAAGATCCTTACTGAAATTTAGAAGTTGTTTAGGTCTTTTGGGCACTTTACTGATTTTAACAGAATATATATGACAAAAGAGGGCGAAGAGGCAGGAGCTGGTCTCAAATTTGAGTCTCTGATGTTTAGTTAACCAAAAATGTGGGATAATAAATGATGTCTCTGTCATATTCCTTTCTTGGATGTTATATAATACTCATCAGAAGCCCACACGCAGACCACTTTACTGGTGTCCACACACGCTCTCGGAGCGAGATGCAGTGAGAGCTTGTCATAACATTGAGCATAAATACACCCCAAGTGTTTGACAGGCAGGCAGGGCTGTTAAAAACAGATAAACGTCCTGTCCATTTATCCAATGAGAAAAGACCATTCAAACAAACACTGAGCAGCTTTCAGAGACAAAGCTGGGATTCTGTGTAGATTTACAGACATTCAAATGTCTGTAAATACAGGTAAATATAATATCAGTTTAAATGCAACACACACAGTGTAGTAAGATTTTTAATGTTTTTTTTTTAAATGTCTTCTGCTCATCAAGGCTGCATTTATTTAATCAAAATAGTTCACCCAAAGATGAAAACTACCCCATGGTTTACTCCCCCTCGAGCCATCCTAGGTGTATATGACTTTCTTCTTTCAGACAAATTCAATAGGAGTTGTATTAAAAAATTAGTTATATAAAGTTGTATAATGGCTGTTGAGATTTTGAAGTCAAAAAAAAGTGAACCCATCCATCATAAAAAGTACTCTACACAGCTCTAGAGGGTTAATAAACGTGTTCTAAAGCAAATCGATGTGTTTGTGAAAGAAATAATACATATTTAAAACTTTATAAACCTTTATAAACTTTTGTTAACCCACTTGGAGTACTTTTTATGATGGATGGATGCACTTTATTGAACTTCAAAAGCTCAACACCCATTCACTGCCATTATAAAGCTTGGAAGAGCCAGGACGTTTTGGAAGAAGGAAGTCATATACACCTAGGATGGCTCGAGGGGGGTAAATCATGAGGTAATTTTCATTTTTGGGTGAGCTATCCCTTTAAGTTGTTATCTGTATACTAAACGTTTGAAATAATGAATGATGCCAGGTTTATCTTGCTCGACCATCCCCATGAAATTTTCATTAGATAACCTTACTATCACTTCGTCCTTTACCATAGGTTACACCTTATTCATTAAGTGCGATTCTGGCGTTTTATATCTTTGTCTAATTTGGTTTCGGTATTGATTGCGATGTATGAAGTTTTTCCTTTGGGCCTCTTTATTTTTCCCTTCCGACACAAATCTTGACCAGATAAGGTCTGCTGTTGTATTCCTAAGTGTACCGCTGTCCAATACGAATGCTAAATCTGATCTGGTCGTACACAAGTGCATACAGGAGGGCGCGAAGTAAAATGTTGATCCAATATTTCCCTGCTATCTCCTCCGAATTATTCCTGCGATCATTACACACGTGACCCCAAGGAAAGCTCTTTGTTATCTGTCCCTGTCTCTCTCTCTCTCTCTCTCCTAAGTTTGATCGTGTTTTAGGGCACTGTATCGATGAGCAACTTGGAGCTCTCCTCGATATTAATTAGCTCCTCTTTCCTTTATCTTTACTTCATTTATCAATGGCTGCCAGATAATGGTGTGCCAGGACCCAAGAGAGCACAGCGAAGAGTGGGAAAAAATGGGTAAGATAGGCTCTAGTTATGGCAGAGATGGGTTTTTATGAATGCTGTAACTTCCTAGTCTTGTTAAGTCACTTCCTGTACTTCTCTGCTTACCTTAGGTGTGTGTGTGTGTGTGTGTGTGTGTGTATCTGTGGTTCAGCCATGTGCTACGTTATGGAAATAAAATGTCCTCACAAAGTTGGCAACTTTATGGGGACCAAATCCTTGTCCTTATGGGGACCATTTTTGAAAATGTGAGGGGTAGGGTTAAGGTCAGGGGACTGAAAATACAGTTTGTACAGTATCATTATCATCTATGGAATGCCTCTGTAAAACATAGAAACCTAGCGTGTGTGTGTGTGAGCACATTATCGCATATTCGTTTTTGTGTGCAAATGATTCAAAGTTTAACCAAAAGACAGAAGCATGTGAGATGTGCAAACTAGGAATGATGTAGCACAGCTGAATTACACATGCAAAAATACCTAAATTGATCATTTTTATAAATATGATATGTTATATAATTTATGTTAGGTCAATGTTAGGGTATTTAGTAATTTTTTAATGGAATCTGTGACAATTGTGTAATGTTGCGGATGGGATTCTAGTGGAATTTAATTGGTCTGTTTTTAAATGATTGGCTATAATTATACACTAAAAACGTATTTTAACATATTTTTTTAGAAATTTAATGTAAGTGTTTGCCTGCTTTTATCTACAAATTTAGACTGTTCCTAAAGAAAATATGAATTTTATTCATCATACAACAAAGTAGCATTTTTCATCAGAAAATATCACAGTTTACATTTCAAGCAAACAAACAAATCAACCTTCCTTTTTTTAGGCATATTGTAAACAAATTATTTCACAAAATGTTGTAGCTTAGGGTCTTTTTTTCACTTAAATAATTGATTTGTGAGATTTTTTTAAAAAATGTTTTTGAAAGAAATCTCTTAAAGCTGCGTTTTGATTAAAACTCATTTTACATTTTAATAAAAAGTAAGGTAAAAACAGGAGATACTTACAGATTCAGGACTGTTTGATGAATACAGTGTTCAAAAGAACAGCATTTACAGCGGGTAAAATAAGTATTGAACACATCGCCATTTTTCCCGGTAAATATATTTCTAAAGGTGCTTTTGACATGAAATGTTCACCAGATGTTGATAACAATTCAAGCATTCCATACATACGAATAAAACAAAACAAATAATTTCAGAAATTAAGTTATGTGTAATAAAATGGAATGACTTGGGGGAAAAAGTATTGAACTGCTGAAATGTATTTAACACTTTGTACAAAAGTCTTCGCAGTACGCAGCTTCAAGACACCTCCTGTATGGAGAAACTAGTTGCATACATTGCTCAGGTGTGATTTTGCTTCTTAAAGGTTCAGTGGGCCTCTTCTCTGATCTTTAGTTATTGTTTTCTATTGGATTCCAGTCAAGTGATTGGCTGGCCATTCAGCAGCTTTATTTTCTTTTTCTGAAACGAATTGAGAGTTTCCTTGGCTGTGTTTGGGATCATTGTCTTGCTGAAATGTCCATGCTTGTTTCATCTTCATCATCCTGATACTGTAGGTGTTGGGACTGAACCAGCTAATATTAATTTTCACTGACAAGGGCCAGAATTGCTTTCTAATTACTGATTATTTTTGACTTTCCATGCCTTTTCACACCTCCCTTTCTTTATGTGTTCAATGCTTTTTTTTTAATTCCATTTTATTACACACAACTTAATTTATGAACTTATTTGTTTTGTTTTCTTTGTATGTATGTATTACTAGGGTTGTTACCGACATCTGGTGAAAATGTCAAGTCAACAGCACCTTTAGAAATATAATTACTGAGAAAAATGGTGACGTGTTCAATACTTATTTTACCCGCCCTTGTCAGTGAATGCATGTTATTCATTGCATTCCTGAGATGAATGCATGACATCCAAAGAATGTAATGTAAATGAGATTAGAGTTCTGGGTCCTCCAACTACATCAACTATAAGATGGTATGAAATGTATTTACAGATACCTAAGAGAGGTACAAGATGTTCATCTAACAATGTTAGATGTGCTCCTTTAGCTTAGTCCACCACACACACACACACAAGGCGATGTTGATGAGGTGCTCAGCTGTAGGGAGGCTTGTTGGGCTTTCGGCGCTTGTTGCTGTTCTTTTCTGGTGTCAAAGGACTGATGGAGGCCTGATGAAGCAGATGAGTCCTCGCCTGGAGCTCTTCCAGAAACACACACACCCAATCACTCACGTAATGCGGGGCCAGATGGCGGAGCGACACGCGCTCACATACGCACACTGTAACAATAGAAACATAAATTCTCATCCACGCATTTCTTGAAAATTTGCACCTCCATTACTTCCTTAACCAAGAGGGCGGGAAGCGCATGTAGTCCGCAAATTGAAAAATGCACGAAAGTGTCCGTATTACCACTGAGACCGAGAAACCATCTGTCCTTTGGTTTCTTAAATGGCGTTGAAATCATGAGAACGGTCACAAATTCAGTTACGTTCATTACATGCTGTTTTTCACCTTGTTGAAAAAGATTGCCGTCGCATTTAGGCTCAGCGTGCCATCTGAAAAACATTCCCGTTGGGGGCGTCGTGCCAACGTAGCCGGCTTTCTTCCCTTCTTGTCTTGAAGGTTAATTTTGAAAGGGATTGAATTGTCCTGAGTGCCCCCTGCGTCTGATGAGTTGTCCGATTGATCTATCCGCAGGGACACTCTCCGTTCGTGTCCGACTCGGGCCCGGCAATTGTATTCGACACAATCATGAAAGAAGTGGCATTTCAATAGCGCCGAATCGGGTCAGACGAACCTACACACCCTGCCTACCAATCAACGATATATACGCTTTGCATATTTATTTATATTTCCAGCCATGGATTTTCACCTGCCGTGAACCTCGCCGCTGTCCTTCTTCAGAAAGTAGCGGTTGATTGAAAACTCTCTAGTCTGCTGTTCTTCATCTGGAGACGATCGATAAAGGAGCCGAGATAGGAGCCACACTAATTGAGTCGTTCTTTTACTGTTATTGCGTAGAGAACCGTTTTGTCATGTCAACGGTTGTCCCAGATACAGCAGTACTCTCTCTTTTTTTCGTCCTCTCTCTCTTTCTATCCTCTCATCTCTCTCGGAGCCTTTCTCATCTTTCGCTCTCCCTCACAGGGACCAAGGGGAGTTAAGTCCATAATGAAGTGAGTCTGTCGAGGCCCAGCACTTCTCGCTCCCACCAGCAAAACTGCGGACCACTTCTTCTCAGTCAATCAGATTTTTTTTTTTCAGAAACATGATAGCATTAAAAATGAAAACCATGCATGTGTGGTGAGCTGGAAGGTTTGTATTTTCCTCTAGAACAGTGGTTCTCAAACTTTTTATACCGAGTACCACCTCAGAAAGAAGGCATCTCTCCAAGTACCACCATAATGACAACACTGAAATACAGTAGCATAGTAGGCTATTCAGTTACAGCTCTGCAGAGTTCAAAAATGAAAGAATATTTTTGTAAATACACAGTTTGAACATTGAACACTGTTTACAAACAGGTCAAATTAAAAAAAACTTGCATAAAAACTGTACTGAACTTGTAGGTCAGTGGCCTGGTTTCATCTCAAGATGCACACCAGTAATGTCTTTTATAAGGCATGTTTATAAAAATTACTTTAATGTCCTGATTGAACTATGGTCTAATCCTGACTTATGTCTGTGAAGCCAGACCATTGTGTTTTAACATTAATTTACATTTAATTTAGTGATTCCTCTGCGAACCATTAAAGGGAGCCTGAGTACCACTGCTGGTACTCGTACCACAGTTTGAGAACCACTGCTCTAGAACGTTTCCTAGTTCCTCTCCAGATGTTCCACAAGGTATGGTCATATTTGGTGAAGAAGAAAACGTTTTCTTCTCCAGCTCCTCTATTTTCTTGTATTTTTTTGCATTAACAATCCATAAGATAATAAAACAACCATATTTAAATGAAATGGTCTGCAGAAAATGAAAATTCTGTCATTTACTCATCAGTCATATATTCATATTTTAGCGAGTGGAGACTTTTTTAACCATGTAGGCTGAGTGCAACAGCACAGTTTTCTGCTTGGGCAGGCAACTCGCTGACAACTTTTCTTGCGCATGAAATCAGCCATGACTATATACATAGCCGTCAAAGCTACTGTGGATCTGCTCACCCAAATCCCTTCATAACTGGCACAGATTTAAAGAACATTTTAGTTGTTTGGCAAATAAGTAATTTACAGACAGTTACATACCAAGGGTGTTTCCTCTGATGAGGCAAGGGAGGCGGAGTCTTCCCAAAATATTGAATGAGAAAAAAAATGTTGTACTAAAATAAAACAAAGCCAATATTACAAAAAAATATAAAAGTGTATGAATCAAATTTTTTCTAAAAAAACATTGTCCAACAGCAACACCAGCAGGTAAAGTTACAGTGTACAGAGTCCGCGTCTCTCTCGCCTCCCCTGAGCCCACTGAGTTTTAACAGACACCCTAAAGTGTGTGGTGAGTTTGGTGGGGGGTAATTGAGAATAAATGGGGGAAAGTCATGTGAGAGGAGGCAATGCCTCCATTGTGATATGATTGGACATGACTGATTATGTTCAGCTGTGATTGGTTCATCCGATAAATCCTGCCTCTTGCATTTATGCACATTCCTCATTCACGATTAAGTTTGAATGAACAATATAATGGCATTAATGGGAAAACTAATTTTAAAAAACTAAGTAAATAACTCACACACTTAGATATAACCACTTTATGTCAAAATAAGAATTAAAATGACATGAAAACATGATCTGTGGGAGTTTTTAGTGAGTAATCATCTTGGTAAAAAGTTAAAAGTTAACTATTAAAAATATACATTTTATTCACAAATAATATATATTGTTTAAATTGTTACTGCCTGTTAAATTATTATTTGGGGAAAAATGTAAAATGCTTAAAATCACTAACTTAATGAGATTCACACTTGGCTTTAATGAATAGAATATCAATTACATTTGTATTACCTTTTTTTATGTAAGTAATGTTTATTCAAGATAATGTAATTGGGACAAATTTACATTAGATTAAAAAAAAAACACTATGAAAAGACTTTGCCTTTTCATTTCAGAACACCACTGCACTGTTACATATGTATTTTCAACATTTTATAATGTAAGCTTTGTTACACCTCAGCTTACAAGGGAATTTATAGTAATGTTAACAGCTCTGTGTATGTGTGTATGTGTGTGTATGTACTGTAATTTGCTATACTAATTATGATTATTCATTAGCATCTCAGATTTATTTGGTTATTAAACTTCTGATTTGGGCTTTCCAGTCAACGTAACATTACAATGTACAGGACAGTCTAAACAAGTATCGGATCGTTTTATGAATCATTTGTGGACAGGACACGATAAATGGATTGCTTTGTTTTTAATTATCTTCCTTTTAAAGATTTATCTGGTCACTTCTCTAATCCTCTGCCGCTTTTTATTGAATTTTGCTGTGATAAAACCCAACTCACTGTGTCATAATTCAATTATGTGACATTTTCTCCCCCTTCAAATGTCTCTCGATTAGTAACTCCGTTCTGTCTCATGCCTCATAAAAAATTCCAAGCTTCAGTTTTATGAGTGTGTCACTTACCGAGGCTTACCTGACCTTCAGCAATGCCTGCATTACATTATCATCATGAATATTTGCACCTTTTAGTGATGAGGTAACAATGCATATATATATATATTAAGCAGTACATTCAGTGTCCTTGTGTTCCCAGAAGTGTCTTGGACATTTCGACTAAAGCATGTGCTCTCTTTAAAATGCTAATCATGCATTGTCTAAACATCTAAATTTATGGTCATCTCATGCGTTTTTGAAAATCTGAATCTGTTTATGTGCCATGAACTCTGACATCTCTTTTGCACCACATATTTTGTATTGATTGTTTGCATGCATGCAAAAGATGTAAAAGCATGTATTGTTAATGTTACCATAACAGCAAGAATATTGTGAGTTCTATCAAAAAAAAAAAAAACCCAGTCCGCTGACTAAAGACGTTAGACAACTCAGCATGGCACCGCAGTGCGTAATTGGCGTTTGCCTTGCTAACATGTCTAAAAATATGCTAAGCAAGCTTTCTTATTATGTTGCCAACTTTACTTAATACACCTCCAATCCTCCAAGTCATCTTTGGATGAGAGTCTTGAGCAGAGATTGGTGAGAGACAAGCATTTTCACATGCACACACTATATTTTTGAATCTAGTTATGAAGGAATTTTTATTTGACAGTTATTGTTTTATTTAATGGATTATTTAACATCTGCACCATCTCTTTCAGTCTGATGATTTTCTGATTGAGGTATTTCATTCTGAGTGAGCTGTCAGTCGGATTATTAGGCTGCCTGTGAACGTAGTTACTGATTCCTACTAATAAGTGAATTATACACTCACAGACTGTGAAGTGCATTGATTGGTTTTTCATTCTGCTCATTAGCGTGGATCGTGTCCAATCCTTCCCTACCAACATAACAATAACAATGGACAGAGTTTGGATCCTGGGGTGCGTAAAGATGAGATCCAATTTGTCCAATTTTCATTCCGCACGCTCGCATTGCATCTCCATCATTATGTGAACACCTACGGTTGACAATTTCGAGCATGATACCCCAGACTATTTAGCTGGCGAATATTACCTCGAAGGCTAAATGGAACATTAGCAAGGTTATGATGTGCAGTCCTCCTCAAGTAGCTCATCATAGCAAAGAGTTTCCAGTTATAATCCTGGTAAATTCACTGCTGTCTGTTTAACTCCCTGTTGTTTGAGTTCAATGCAATGCTAACATTACAGCACAACATATGAAGGTAGACAGCAGGACACACCTGAGAGTTTTCTTGTCTCTTTATTTATATATCATTACACTAATCATGATGAGTTTGCACTATAAAGACTTTATTATGACTTTTTTTTTAACTAAAAAACAATAGTTCACAAATCTTTTTAAAATAAACCCCGGGTATTAATACTTGTATGGCTTAATATTACATAAATGATGTCTCTTACTGAAATATGTAGGAGAAAATGCATTAAAAAGTTACGTTATTAAAAAAAAACACATTGTTTTATACATATTTTGGACTGTGGGGGGCGCCATTATTACAATGACATCAAATGGTTGCACTCGGTGTGCTACTGGCGCTACCTGTTGCTATTTGTACCGCAACACAATATAAGCGCAGGCTTAAACAAAATGACGCACCATCGTTTTTTCCTCACAAGGAGTCTAAATGCCCCCAAATATCGAGTGAAATCTGCATCATGACAAGCATTGGCATGTTCACATCCTAAAGGATGGCATCTAGCGTTTCTTGTCTCTGCTGTTTGTAACCTCTTTCCATAGCTGTGGTCTACCAAAAGCCTCAAAGGCATCAGGGCTAAAGTGGAGAGAACAAAGACGCAGGTCTTTAGGAAGTTTTATTCATCCACAGGCATCTTCCCATTCTTTTCTCTTCTTCTTATTGCTAGGAAAGCAGTGAAGACTTACATCGCTTCTCTTGTTGCTCTTCGACTGAAAATAACAACCAAAAGCCGCACAATGTGGCATTGTATCAATATTTTATTTTCTGAGTTGTGTTGCAGTAAAAATATCAACGGGTAGTGCCAGTAGATCACAGAGTGCAACCCGAGTAAAGATTTTTTAAAGGGGTCATCGGGTGCAAACTTCACTTTTACATGTTGTTTGAACATTAATGTGTGTTGGCAGTGTATGTACACATCTACCCTATAATGATAAAAATCCATGCAGTGGTTTTTAATTCATCTGTAAAAATAATATCCCCTTGTTTTGGCGTCACACCGAAAGAGGCCGCTCCCACGATAGTTGATTGACATGAGCGTCTTACCTCAGATCAGCTGTCACAGTCCAGTAGCCTCCATTGTTTCAATGCCGGATGTAGTAGGATGAGTAGGGATGTAAGTTAGACAATCAAACAGCGCAAAAGTATGTGAATCTTTGCTTTCAGTATCTGTTGTGACCCCTTTTTGAAGCAATAACTGCAGGTAACATTTTTTGTAACTGCTGATCAGTCCTGCACAACGACTTGTAGAAATTTTTAGCCCATTTTAGTTGGTGGGTTTCCTCCTGAGAACTGCTTGCTTCAGGTCCTTCCACAACATTCCATTCCATAACATTACTTTTGTTCTTGTTTAACCATTTTTTGGTAGAATGACTTGTGCGCTTGGGGTCGTTGTCTTACTGCATGACCCACTTTCTATTTAGATTTTAGTTCATAAACAGATGTCATGATATTGTCCTTTAGAATTTGCTGGTATAATTCAGAATTTATTGTTCTGTCAATGATGGCAAGTCGTCCTGGCCCAGATGCAGCAAAACAGGCCCAAACCATGATACTAGCACCACCGCGTTTCACAGATGGGATAAGGTTCTTCTTATGCTGGAATGCAGTGTTTTTTTTTTCTCCAAACATAACACTTCATTCTAAACCATAATATATATTTTGGTCTCATCTGTTCACAAAACATTTCTCCAGTAGCCTTGGAGCAGTGTTTTTTTGGAGAGTTGTGGCTTTCTCCTTGTAACCCTACCATGTACACCATGGTTGTTCATTGTTCTTCTGATGATGGACTCATGAACTTCAACATTAACCAATGTGAGAAAGGCTTTTAGTTGCTTAGAAGTTTTTCTGGGGTTCTTTGCAACCTCGTAAACTATTATACATTTTGCTTTGGAGTGATCTTTGTTGGTCGACCACTTCTGGGGAGGGTAACTGTGGTCTAGAATTTCCTCCATGCAGTACTTGCATATATAGGTTATAATATGAGTAATTTCACTCCTTAATATCATCATTATTTTAGTGTAGTTTGCTCTAGTATTTCATAAAAGGTATTTGCTTCATACAAACTTATTTTGCAAAATCTTATGTAGATTTATAGAGATAAACAGGTTTATTTATGCTGAATTCAGTTTGCAGAATCTGTTCTGTCGTTTTCATTGATTATGGTCTTAGATCAATTAATAAAGCCAATGTCGTCCAACACCCTCCAGTTGCATCATTAGCATGTCCAATCCATCCTTGAATCTGCCTCCAACCATCTTAGGGCATGAACACTTGCGGTTTATTGCATGTTCATAAGCAATGAAGCAGATGTTTGCATTCCTTGTTGCCAGTCACCTCGAAGCCCTCAGCATGAGGGTTACATTGATAAATAAGTTCAGGAGGTCTCTCTCTTTGCTGACAGCTCTACAGCCAAAAGCATTATGGCGCTTTCAGTTGTGCTTTATGAAGCAGAAAGTTGACTGATGTTCTTCAAGCTTTCATTATCCACTGATAAAATGTCAGATTTAAGCTAATGACCCGTCACTGCGTGCTAGGTTGCATCATAGGATGCATGCGCGTTCACAAGCATTCAAAATTATCCCTGTAAGCCTGATATCTGCATGTCTGTCAGTAAAGATTTCCATTGGCAGTTATGGCTCACTGAAGTGTTCAATCTGCCTTTAAGTTAGATGTGAGTCATGCACTGTAGTGGAATGTAAATTTAATAGTCAGCTGGTTTATTTGTGAGCCTAAAGAGGCAGAGATGGTTTGAAAATAAAGAGCAGAACAGTTCTAATCAATTACAATTTTTCTTGATTGCTAAAACACTATAACCAATCTTTTACATTAAAATTTCAAAACCATAATGCCATTTTTCACAAAGCACACCCATTTCCCTGAACTATAAACACTGTTCCCCTGCTTTAACACATGAGTAAGATTTGGTGAACTGTCTGCAACGTTTGAGCTCAATTAGCACACAATTACCCAAGTGGGAACACTAGGAGTCAAAATTTATCACACATCAATCAGAACCTTCGATGGAGATAAAAGGGCCAAAGTCAGCTTACAGTTTGGTGCATTTCTCAGATCAGAAATTAAATTCTCAAAACTACTTGTTCAACCTCCACATCATCTAGTCACTTGTGCACATCATAAAATGTTTCTAATTTTTTTGAACAATTTGCATTTGCTTCGATACGTTCATGCAACTGATTTGTCTGCGGTTTCCTACATTATCAGTTCCTATTGTCATGTTGCTATACTCTTACCCCTCAAAACATCAAGTCATTAGCTCGTCGTATATACATTTTTGATCTAGTTGTCATAAACTGTCAAGCACATTCTACACATTTCTATTAGACTTTTTGTAAATTTGCCATGAATTGTGCAAGTGAATATTGACTTTTACTCATGTAGAGACTACAGACCAACCAATGATAAAGCAGTCCTCTGAAATAGCTCAAAGGTACATCTCAACATCTCATGAACCTTCAAATGGAAAACATATATACACTCTTAAAAATAAAGATGCTTCAAAAGGTTCTTCAAGTGATGCCATAGAAGAACCATTTTTGGTTCCACAAAGAACCATTCAGTCAAAGGTTCTTTAAAGAACCGTTTCTTGCTTACCTTTTAATAATCTGAAGAACCTTCTTTGCCACAAAGAACCTTTTGTAAAACAGCAAGGTTCTTCAGATGTTAAAGGTTCTTTATGGAACCATTTAAACAAAAAGGTTCTTCTATGGCATCGTGAAGCACCTTTATTTTTAAGAGTGTACACTCTTAAAAATAACAGTGCTTAAAAGGTTCTTCACAACGATGCCATAGAAGAACCATTTTTGGTTCCACAAAGAACCATTCAGTTAAAGGTTCTTTAAAAGAACCAACTCTTTCTTAACTTTTTATAATCTGAAGAACCTTCTTTTGCCACAACCACAACCTTTTGTGAAGCAGAAAGGGTCTTCAGATGTTAAAGGTTCTTTATGGAACCATTTACATAAAAAAGGTTCTTCTATGGCATCGTGAAGCACCTTTATTTTTAAGAGTGTAGACAGAGGACAACACAAGAGTTACAAATTCAGTGCACTTTCTAATTTCTATTTTCGCCTTTGCCCGTATTTCTTTTTCTTTTCTATTTCACAATGACTTTGTAATGTATTTTTAGTTTATTTTTTTATCTTTAGATTTTGTAACTAGTAAAAGTGCAACTGTGAATCCTATCCGGTCTTTTTCAATCAATTTCCTGCATACAGTAATGTGTAATTTTGAAGAGGAAGAGTAGGAGGTGAAAGAGGAAGAGGAGTAGAAGGAGGAGGATGACGACAACAACGTGGAAGAGAAATAGGAAGGGCAAGGGCAAGAAAACCAGCTGTCTCATATATTTTAGTTGATGCGTGCCAGGCTTGTATCAGGCATGCAAGAGGATTTTACCCCCGCTGCCTGTCCAGGGCCAATTTAGCCTGTGATGTTGAAGAGGTTCTTTGGTCTGTCCCAGACCAAAGACAGGATGCTGGGGCAGAATAATTATTTTTTTTGTTGTTTGCTGTTTTGTACTTACTCCACAGTACAATAAATTAAGGATTAAAACACTTGCAAATGCATACATTTGTTGTGTTCATCATGTGATTTTTTTTTTTTTTTTTTTTTTTTTTTTTTTTTTTTATTTATTTATTTTCTCCAAAACAACACTTATTACCAGTTTTCGTAGTATTGTTTTGAATTGATCTCATCAGTGTGTAAAACTTTTTTGTAATCTGTGTGTTTTTGATGGTTTGTGTGTCATGTCTAAGAGCAAAGTTCGAGTTATATTGAGTGGAGAGCTTCATTTTGACCTGAATTGAGTTAGAGTTTGGGAAATTGAGTTAGAAGTTATGGATTTGTGTTTAGAGTTTTGCAAAAAAAGAGGCATAATTTCAAGAAATGTGTTTAAGCAATTGAGAACTTTCCTTGAACGTGGTAGTTGCGTTCTGAAGATGAACGAAGGTCGGCCCCACTTTATATTAAGTGGCCTTAACTACTATGTACTTACATCAAAACATAAGTATAATGTACTTAATGTGGCCATATTGTATTGCAAAACACTTTTGCTGCTATTGAGGTGGGATATGGGTAAAGTTAGGGAGAGATTTAGTGGTATGGGTAGGTTTAAGGGTGGGTTAAGGTTTAAGGGATCAACAGTTGGCCTAAATTTGACCGGCTGACTGGGAAAAGTCCTGGTGTTCTGTCCATTCCTGTATTCAGATATTCAAAAAAAAAAGGGGTGTTTGTTAAACTAGTTGTACTTTGTGTGTCTTTCTGCCTCTAGCATTCACACAATCATCTTTCTGTTCAATTTAGGCACTTTATTTCCCTGCCAGTATCTGCTTAGACGTGCCAATTGATATTTTTTTTTAGTTGTTTACATCAATAAATCATAATCTTCCAAGCCTCTTTCTCTTCACATTTTCATCTCAGTCTGGAGCTTGATTTGCCTGTAGGCTGATAATTTTGCTACAGTTTTTTTGAACTTCTTATTATTAGAAAGGGGCCGTGTGGAGACCCTGGTACTGAAATGACCCCTCTGAGGGCCTGGGCCTGTGCCATAATTAAGCTAATGATGTATGATAAAACTGATGCAAGCGGACAGACCCGTCACCCTCACCCAAGGCTCCTCAATCTTTACGTCACATCACATTTTGCGTCACTGTTAAACTCAGATTGGGTCTGTGCTTTTTTGCAACCATATTAATTGGATTTGGTGTAGTTTTATGTGTGTTTGAGTACTTTTAGCTTATATCTTGCTCTCTCTCTGATATGATGAAGCATGCTGAGAGGTGTTCACTGAGATTACTGTCAGCGTAATTTGGCTTGCAGGGACTTGGTTTGATATCAGGCTTGTGTCTGATCAGCACACCTCTTTTGCCTTGTAATGGAAAGATGATGAGAATCGCATGAAATGTTTCTTTCATTACGTGGCTGCTGAAGCACGCGGTCTGTCATAGCTCAGGTCAAGCCCTCACTTTCTGTCTATCTGGCTCTCCACTGTGACCAGTTTCACACTCAACAGAGATGATTTCCAATGAAACAAAACCATGTGCTGGACATTAACCCCAATTGTTGTAGTTCAGCAGCTCCTCTGTTAAAAAAAATCAACATTAGAATGCATTCAAAACCAATATTACTTCCATTTTCAGACTGAAACTGAATATTTAGTTAGAATAAATTAGGCTGGGACTAGGGCGATAAAATGATTATGATAGTTAGCGCAATATAATTTTCCTTGTTAAAACCATAACAAGAGTTTGATAAATATTCGATATAATGTTTAAGTACTAAAAGCGTAACAAACAGTGCGGCTCATTTGAACCGCAAATGTTCGTGAGAAACAGCACAACTCATTTAAATTGCAAAAGTTCGATAAAATGTTTATGCATCAAAAGAGTAACAAAACGGCACTACTCATTTGAACTGCAAATGATTGATATTTTTGTGGCAAAAACAAAATGAAACAGTGTGACTCATCTGAACTGCAAATGTTCGTGAGAAACAGCACAACTCATTTAAATTGCAAAAGTTCGATAAAATGTTTATGCGGCAAAAAGTGGAACGAAACAGCGTGACTCATTTGAAATTTGAAAAAATGTTTGATGTAATATTTATCCACCAAAAGTGGAATGAAACAGTGTAACACAGTTAAACCACAAACGTTCCATATAATGTTTATGCGCCAAAAGCGTAACGAAACATTGCAACTCATTTGAACCGTAAATGTTTGCTATAATATTTATGCGCCAAATTCGTAACGAAATGACACAACTCATTCGAACCACAGATGTTCAATATAATGATTATGCGCCTAAAGTGGAACGAAATAGTATGTCTCATTTGAACCACAAACATTCCATATAATGTTTACGCACCAAAAGTGGAACGAAACAGCGTGACTTATTTGAACCGCAAATGTTCCATATAATGGTCATGCGTAATGAAATGGCACAACTCATTTGAACCACAGATGTTCAACAAAATGTTTATGTGCTCATTTGAACCCAAATGTTTGAACGAAACAGTGTGACTCATTTGAACCACAAACATTCCATAAAATGTTTACGTGCCAAAAGTCAAACGAAACAGCGTGACTTATTTGAACCTCAAACGTTCCATATAATGTGACTCATTTGAACCACAAAAGTTCCATATAATGGGCATGCATAACGAAATGGCACAACTCATTTGAACCATAGATGTTCAACAAAATGTTTATGTGCTCATTTGAACCACAAATGTTTGAACGAAAAAGAGCAACTCATTTAAACCGCAAATTTTCTATATAATGTTTATGCGTCAAAAGCGTAACGAAACAGCACTACTCTTTTAAACCACAAATGTTCGCTATAATTTTTATGTGCCAAAAATGGAATGAAACAGCGCAGCTCATTTGAACCACAAAGGTCCCATATAATGTTTATGTGCCAAAAGCAGAATAAAACAGCGCAGCTCGTTTGAACCGCAAATGTTCGATGTAATGTTTATCCACCAAAAGCAGAACAAAACAGTGTGCTTTATTTGAACCGCAAACGTTCCATATAATGTTTATGCACCAAAAGTGAAACGAAACAGCGTGACTTACTTGAACCGCAAATGTTCCATATA
Source organism: Labeo rohita (assembly GCF_022985175.1). NCBI lineage: Eukaryota > Metazoa > Chordata > Actinopteri > Cypriniformes > Cyprinidae > Labeo > Labeo rohita. The sequence goes on from NC_066879.1 coordinate 4,852,466, forward strand.
ATGGGCGTGCGTAACGAAATCGTACAACTCATATGAACCACAGATGTTCAATAAAATGTTTATGTTATGAAACTGTACGACTCATTTGAACTGCAAATGTTCGATATAATGTTTATGCAACGAAAGCGTATCAACACAGCACGACTCAATTGAACTGCAAATGTTTGATGTAATGTTTACATGCCAAAAGCGCAACTCATTTAAACTGCAAATGTTCTATATAATGTTTATGCGTCAAAAGCATAACAAAACTGCACTACTCTTTTGAACCACAAATGTTACGTTTATGAGCCAAAAGCAGAATGAAACAGCGCAGCTCATTTGAACCGGAAATGTTTGATGTAATGTTTATCCACCAAAAGTGGAATGAAACAGTGTAACTCAGTTAAACCACAAAAGTTCCATATAATGTTTATGTGCCAAGCGTAACGAAATGGCACAACTTATTTGAACCACAGATGTTCAATATAATGTTTATGTGCCAAAAGTGGAACGAAACAGTGTGACTCATTTGAACCACAAACATTCCATATAATGTTTTCGCGCCAAAAGTGGAATGAAACAGCGTGACTTATTTGAACCGCAAACATTCCATATAATGGGCATGTGTAACGAAATCGTACAACTTATATGAACCACAGATGTTCAATAAAATGTTTATGTGCCAAAAGCAGAGCGAAACCGTGTGAAACCAAAACTCATTTGAACTGCAAATGTTCAATATAATGTTTATGCAGTGAAAGCGTATCAACACAGCACGACTCAATTGAACCGCAAATGTTCGCTGTAGTGTTTACATGCCAAAAGCGCAACTCATTTGAACCACATATGTTTGATGTAATGTGTACGCCCCAAAAGTGGAATGAAACAGTGTAACTCATATGCGCCAAAATCGTAACAAAATGGCACAACTCATTTGAACCACAGATGTTCACACAGATGCTTATGTGCCAAAAGCAGAGCGAAACCGTGCGACTCATTTGAACCGCAAATGTTCGAACGAAACAGCGCAACTCATTTGAACTGCAAATGTTCGATATAATGTTTATGGAGCAAAAGCATAACAAAACAGCATGACTCATTTGAACCGCAAATGTTCGATGTAATGTTTACATGCCAAAGGCGCAACGAAAGCACAACTCATTTGAACAGCAGATGTTCAATATAGCATTTGTGCGTCAAACGCGTAACGACATGGCACTACTCATTTGAACCACAATAATCAATAAAATGTTTATGCACCAAAAGCAGAAACGAAACCATGTGACTCATTTGGACGGCAAATGTTCAGTGTAATATTTATCCACCAAAAGCGGAACAAAACAGCGCAACTTATTTGAACCGCAAACGATCGGTGTAATGTTTATGCGGCAAAGGCGGAAAAAAGAGAGCTCATTTGAACGGCAAATGTTCGAAATAATGTTTATGCGCCGAAAGTGGAATTAGAAAGTCTAAAAAGCAGAATCTAATTTTGCATTTCTTTGTGAAGATGCTGAATGTTTTGGCCAGTACCCAGTAGTCTACCTGCTTCTTGATCTTCTCACAATGCTCAAGGCTCATCTGCAGTTAAGTAACTGAATGTTCAAGGCTTCGTTTGGCGCCATTGCACAGTAACCACCAAGCGAAAGTTCATTCTGAAAATATCTCTAGAATTGCAAATACTTTGTTGACAGCAGGGATTTCCAATCCTCAGGGAGGCAAGTGGCAATGTTCTGCAGTTGTATTGTGCGGAGGTGTTGGAGTTTTACAGTCTGATGAAGAAAAATAGAAGCTGAATGTGCCCCATGGCACCTGCTACTGACACTGTTTAAGGAGGCTCGACATTTCTAAAAACAAGCAGCACCTCACGTAACCACTGATGTTAACACTACTGCAGACCCCTCAACATCATTCTTAAGAGGGTCGTAACATCCATGTATATTCAGTATTCAGCATTTTGGTTAGTAAATAATCAAACTCTTGTTTGTTTCATACATCCTTAATATTTTGTGAATGGAATGTCCTTTTTAATCTTCCCCCTGAATTCAGCTACATTTTATGTGGTTTTCTCTTTTTTTTGGCACTAAATCGGTTGATAGAGGCTTTCACATTTCCCATTTTTCACCACTTCTGTCAGGACCTGTCTGTGCTCCAGCTCCTATGTTTGAAAGTACAGAAGTGATTACATTGTCCATCAGCGGCTAGAATGTCCGCATCAGCCGGCTGGATTGATGTTTGACAGAATAATTAGAAAACTGTCCACTCCCGTAATCACTGAAGCTCATCTTTTAGGAAGGCTTTCAAAGGCTGCATCAGAGGCTGATGGGAAGGTTACCTGTTGTTTGTGTGTAGGTGTGTGGGTAATACTGAGTGGGGAAAGGTTTTTTTGTGAGAGGTAGATGTGAGTGAATGTGAATTCTGGTACTTTTTTTTTTTAAAGCAAGTCATGGCCCTGGACAGCGATTCCCGGTCGTGCAAGTTCAGCTCCTGTTTACTTGAATAAAGAAAGACAGAATCCTTCAAAACTGTTTGCTCAGCTTGCGTTTCAGTCACATTCAGTGTGATCCAAAAGTCTGAGACCACAAATGAAAATGCTTCTGTTCAGCATTTTTCTAATGTATTACATTTTCTTACATTTTAATTTATTGGCACTGTCAATCCAACACTTTAATTTTGCACAATTTAATTTAGCCCAGATTTTAATCATATCTCCTTCCATTCCAAACACCTAAGCAAAAATTGACTATTCCCCAACTGTTCAAATATTTTGTCCAACCCCTTTTTATCAATGAGATTAAAATAAATAAATAAGTAAATATAATGGTAATAGTAATAATAATAACAGGCCTAAAATAAATGTGCTTGTCATCAATTATTATTATTATTATTATTACTAGCCTAAATTAACTATGCTTGTCATCAATAATAATAATAATAATAATAATAATGATAATAATAATAACCAGCCTAAACCAAATATGCTTGTCATCTATTATTATTATTATTATTATTAATAATAATTATATTAATAATAATAATATAGTATAATTATAATTATAATTATAATAACCAGCCTAAATTAAATATGCTTGTCATCTATTCTTCTTCTTATTATTATTATTATCATTGTTATCTTTAATAATAATAATAATAATTATTATATTTTTACTCTTTTTATATTATTATTATTATTATTATTATTATTATTATTATTATTATTATTATTATTATTATTGCCTTTTATGAAACAATAATAGTATAAATATTCCATTATGATTTACTTATGATGAAGTGCAATATAGGTATAGTAAATAAAGATTGTTCTTATCTAAAAAATAATAAGAATGATAATAATAATAATAATAATAATAATTATTATTATTATTATTATTATAATAATAATAACCAGCCTAAATTAAATATGCTTTTCGTCTATTATTATTATTAGTAGCAGTAGTAGTAGTAGTAGTAGTAAGTATTAATAATAATAATAATAATAATACAATTATTTCATTATAAATTTACTCATGATGAATTTAATTATAGGTATAGTAAATAATAATTATCTAAATATAATAATAACAATAATAATAATAACCAGCCTAAATTAAATATGCTTGTCATCTATTATTATTATTATATGAAATAATAGTAGTATAATTATATATAGTAATATAATTGACTTATGATTAATTGCAATATAGTAATTAATAATTATCTAAATAGAAGAAGAAGAAGAAGAAGAAGAAGAAGAAGAAGAAGAACTAGCCTAAATTAAATATGCTCATAATCAAGTATTATTATTATTATTATTATTATTATTATTATTATTATTATTATTATTATTATTATATTAAATAATAATAGTGTGTGTATTTGTAATTATGTATTTGACTTCACTGTATTTGGGGGCTTTTCGCAGCAAATATTGATGTTCGGTTCATTGTAATTCATTAATCAGCATGTCATAATTCATTCATTCCTCACTGCAGTGTTGGCCTGTTTTTGTTTTTTTTTTAAAGATAGTCTTGTCTCCTTATACTGTCTCTGGTGAAGACTATATCTTTGTGTCCCTCTCTCTTTTTTTTTTTTTTTTTTTTTTTTTTTTTTTTTTAATTCTAGCAGTCTCATTAACCGGCCTCAGTTGCATGTGCAGTGGACCCCACCTTTGGAGAGTGTGCCCTCCATGCTGGACTTTAATGGACAGGGGGATTGGGCTCAGTGTGAAAACTTCAGTGACTCATGGATTGAGGGCCACAGCTCATCTGAGCCGATTTGATCCCTTTAATACCTCAGCAAAGCTGCAATGGCTAATTGATGGGCTTCTGAGCTATGCAGATTGAGGCTTCAGTCTGCAGGTCTTAAGTATCTGTCAGGGGGCATTTGGTCCTGCCACAGACCACTAAGGCATGGAGAGACTCTCACCCATATTAACACTCTTCGTGCTCTTTACACATTCTTTAAAATGAACAAATGGAAAGCATGTCTACGAGACCAACCTAGTCTTACAAGGTTAATGTTGCTTAGTGATGTTTATTGGTACGTCGAAGCACATAAGTTTCATAAGTTTGTCATCGATTAGACCGTACATAAAGTTAAAGTTCTATACAAAGTTTGCTTGTGCCAGAGTGTTAACACCACATTGTTTGATGCACTAACAGGTTCACATGCAATCAGTGTGTCCATTATTTCACAGATTTGATGTTGACGAGTCCACATGTATTGTGATGTTTCTATAGGCGGCCTTGAGCTGCCAGAGAATAAGGGAGGGATAAAGAATAGGGAAGGAAGGAAAAAGAGAGGGGGAATGGTGAACGAAAGAGAGAAAATTCTATCAGTTTTTAAATTACTCATTTAGTTTGGGTGGAGAGGCAGCAGAAACCAGCCATTGCATTTCAATAAGTGCAGTGATACAGTGATTCACACAGATGAATAACAAATTAGTGGTCTTAAAAGGCCCTATTTTTAGAGTGGGCTCTGCTGAGGGCCAAAGCGCCATATCAAAATAGTATTCCATCTATCTGGATTAAAACGCTCTGAGGTTATTTCATCCTGGCTAAATTGCCTTGCACGCTAAACAGTGGCAGAAAAGTGAATTATCCAGTCCCTGTGCACACTTTATTTCTTTGCTTTATCATCATGGCTATAAATGCATATGACAAATACAGTACGCACATGCACATTTGTGTGAGGGTATACAGTATATATAAAAACGCATATTAAAAAGTGTATTAATGCACTTAGAGCTCTATATAGGAATTCGCTACATGATTATCGCGACCTCAGAAGTTCACGATAACGAATTATTGTGATATCTATAGAAATATTAATAATAAATAAATCATGCTATCAATCAAATTAATCTTTATTAATTTATTCTTGTTTGACCAATGAATTACACTATTGCATACAAAAGGAACAATTACACTATACAGAAAGAGACTAAAATGCTGACAGTTTTTAGTCAGAATTGCAAGATAAAAACACGCAATTCAGACTTTTTTTCTCCCAAATGTGAGTTTGTATCTCGCAATATATTTTTCTAAGAACTGTGATATAAGCTAGAAATTGCAAGTTATAAAGTCAGAATTGCGTAATGTAAACTTGCAATTGCACGTTATGTCAGAAATGCAAGATATGAACTTGCAATTCTGAGAAATTCTGAGAAAAGTTAGATGTGTTTGATATAAACTCACAATTCACAATTCGGACTTTTTTTTCTATCTAGTTTATATCTCGCAATTCTGATGTTTTTCTTACAATTCTTTTTTTAATTAGAATTGTGAGGTAAACTAGCAATTATGAGTTATAAAGTCAGAATTGCGAGATATTAACTTGCAATTCTGAGAATTAAGCCAAAATTGTGAGATATAAACTCGTAGCTGCAAGTTATAAAGTCAGTTGCGAGACATAAACTCACAATTCTGACTTTTTTTCTCGGAAATGCGAGTTTGTATCTCGCAATTCTAACTTTTTTTCCCTCAGACTTATGATATAAACTAGCAATTGCAATTTATAAGGTCAGAATTGCAAGATATAAATGTAATTCTAAAAACGAAGTCAGAATTGTGTGATATAAACTCACAATTTACAGTTCTGACTTTTTTCTCGCAAATGCGAGTTTATATCTCGCAATTCTGACATTTTTCTTGAAAAACTGACTTTTTTTATCTGAATTGTGAGGTAAACTAGCAATTATGAGTTATAAAGTCAGAATTGTGAGATATGAACTTGCAATTCTGAGATATTAAGTCAGAATTGTGAGATTATAAAGTATAGTTATAAAGAGAGTTATAAAGTAAGTTGCGAGATATAAACTCACAATTCTGACTTTTTTTTTGCAAATGCGAGTTTATATCTCGCGATTCTGACTTTTTTCTTTCTTTTTTTTTTTGCAGTTATGAGTTATAAAGTCTTTATTTCTCAGAATTGCAAGTTTGTATCTCGCAATTCTGAGAAATAAAGTCAGAATTGCTTGATATAAACTCACAGTTTCACAGAGTCCAATTTTGAGGGGGAAAAAGACTGATTTGTTCTCGGAATTGTGAATTTGTATCTCACAATTCTGACTTTACTCACAATTGCGTATAAAGTCAGAACTGTGAGATATAAACTTGTAATTCTGAGAAAAAAAGTCACAATTGCGAGGTATAAACTTGCAATTTGGAGTCAGAATTGTGAGTTTATATCTTTGCGTTCAAAATTTATTTCTCAGAATTGCAAGTTTATTTTTCAGAATTGTAAGTTTATATAATGCGATTCTGATTTTGAGAGTTCAGAATCGCGAGATGTAAGCTTGAAGTTGTGGACAAAAATTCTGAATTGTGAGATAAAAAGTCATATTTTATCCATATGAAAATACCTGAGATGGCTTGAAGAACACAAATAAACCATATACTGTTATATTCGTGTGCTGATTGTCATGTTTCATATACGAAACATTTCTTTCTGCATTTTTTACAGCTACAGCAAAGCTGGATTCTTTTGACTATATAAGGCATTTCCTGGGAAGTCATTTGTTTTATTACTTCTATGAGTGTCACATTTCTGTGTGAGTGCGCCCTCCGGTGTTGAATATTAATGAAACAAATCACAGTGAGAATTTAGTGCTCCATAACAGCGCTGCCGCTGGATTATTATGTCTCATAGTGTTGGATGTATAATATTCATTTTTTATTATCGCTAATACCGGTATATTCTGACACCCCAAATTAACACAATAGCGATATTTCATTATTTAAATATCACAATTATTGTCAATTCTGGTATATCACAACACCCCTTATAAGAATTAATAGTTTACATTTACACTCAGTAACCTTGTTACTGTAAAAGTTTCTTTTAAAGCTGGAAAATGTTTTTTTAAATGCAAATGTTTTAGTTACAATGCCAAATATGTTGATAATAGTTAATTATTAATTTAATCAGTAACATTTTTGGGTTTATAGGCTATTGCAATGGAATAGTTTTTACCTAAATAGTTACTTTTATCTTTTTTATGCAGACGTTTTTAATTATGATGACAAATGTTAATAGTTATTAATTTATTCAGATTTTTTTTTTAATACTGCATTTTTTTTTTATTACTTTTTAAATGCATAAGTTTTTAGCTTGCATATTATTTTAATAATTATTCCTTTTTTTGTTAATTATTGAATTATTAATAACTTATATTATTACTAGCAAACATTCAATAACAGGAAGTGTGTTATGATATATCGAGTAGCATTCGGTTGGTTATGTGGTCGTCAACCCACTTTAGTCGCCAAAAAAAAAAAAAAAAAAAAAAAAAACAACAAATAATACAAATGGAAAATGTAAAAGTGCAATTCTTAAAAATTAAGAAAGGAAAGCTTATTGAGTGCACGGTGTAAAATACAGTCAGAATCTGGCCCATATATGACTATAGATTAGAAGAACTGTGTAGACTTAATAAATACACAGTATCTTAAACTATTTACAGCCATACATTTTTAATAATACATAGCTCTGATCTTCGGTGTCTGTCCTTGTCCGGCAATCGTTACCACTGCCAGCTAATGTTTAACAATCTTACTTTTATGGTTGTTGTTAAAGGCCGGTTCCGCAGCCATTAGCAAGTGTCGTTTTTACAAAGGCTGAGACATGCCTCTAAAGTGTAACTAAAAGAGGACGATTTGCCTTGCAAAAAAAAGGGCACAGCTGCCCTTTAGATGCCTCATTGGCTTCTAAGGTCCGGAGCAATCGGAATCTGAATCATTTGGATAATTGACCTTCTGCGCGAATACATTAGAATAAATTAATTTTGATTGGCCACGGAGCGTCGCGAACAAAGTAGGAGGGTCGGTCTTTTATATGCAGCGTTGGTTTGTTGCGACGAGTCTCAGAGGTGATTATGTATGCCGTTCTGTGTGTATTATGCATTTCCTCAATTTAATAAAGTAATTCTGGCTCGCAGCAAAGCGCAGCGCCGCAGTCTACTTGTGGCAGAACTCCATGATTGAAGTAGACGTTGGGAACGTCTTGTGCGGAAATGCACTGCTATAAATTTTTCTACCCAGGCCTGTCGAGGGAAAAAAACTGTATACACACACAGTATGACTGGAGGTAAGCTCCAGTACAGCAAGCGGATCTCAAGGCCAACAGTGTGTGCTGTGTACGAGGGCTGTATGGCCTCGATTAAGTCTGTCTGCATTGAATTTGGTTGTCTGATACTTCTGGCTTATCACGAGGAGGTGAAGATTTCATGAGGTGTAGTGGATGATAAATTTCAATTCAGGAAGGTTTAGGTGAGTTGGATGCAAAGGTGCACCTCCATGTCAACAGCAAACAGCAGTTGGGAATCACTTTATTTTCATAATGTAACTTCATTTTATCGACCAGGAACGTAAGAAGCATTCCATACCAGAGGATATATATATGTGATTTTGGCTCACATTTAACAAAAACCCACCAATTTACTATCTCAACAAATTAGAATACTTAATAAGACCAATAAAAAGAAATTTTTTGTGAATTGTTGGCAGTGTTGTTTTCGTCAACGATGACGATGACGAAATCATTTCGTTGACGCCACTTTTTTTCATGACGATAACGAGACGGTGACGAGATAAACACTGCTCTCTGATGACTAAAACATGACGAGACTTGTGTGAGTTTTCGTTGACGAGACGAGAATGGACGAAAATGTTAGTGGGTGGTCTGTCAGACGTTTAAAATGCATGACATTTCTGCTTATTGTGCGTGTCAATTAAAACCTAAAAAGTATCTGTTGCTGCATTCTATCCTTGTTTGGTCACGCCCATCACCTGGCATGCAGCGCACAACGTGCTCAACACGTCACACTGTTGTCACTCATCACAGACAATGGACCACAATGGCGGCAGTTTCAACACAGGGGCTTGGTGGTCGCAAACGTAGAGACGACATATGGGTGTATTTTAAATATAACCCAGCAGATAATAAAACAGAGTGTATTGTGAAGGAAGACGGTGACAAATGTGGCCACAAAGTAGGCGGAAAAAATACGACCAACCTTAAGCGGCATCTGAAGGCTCACCACAAGGATATTTTTTCAAAGCCTATTATTAGTACAGTTACAGATATGTGATTGTGATATTCTGTTTGTTCTTGTTGTGAGACGGACCCTCCTCTGCTGTTGTTGTTGTTGTTTTTATTTGTTGAATTTACTACAGTGTTTACACTATTTACAGGGTGGTCGTATTTATTTTGTTCCAAAAACTTAAGAACATGTTTGTTTCATACTTTCAAGTATGTATAACTCTCTGGTATAACTTACAACCTACCTCACTGTACCTCAGGAATCTTTAATTATTTTATTACATTGTTTGCACAAGTTAAAGATAGAGTGGGGTTGTATGATGTCTGTTTTTACAAATAATATGCATCTTAATTGCACTGGCAGACAAGGCCAAGTTGAGCATATGTGTTCCTCATCCATCACTCATATTTTGGGCATGTGTATGTTCATTGTACTTTAGCAAATTCTGAGAAATAAAGCCACAATTGCTGAAGTAGAATGTTTTTGTTTTTGGCTTTTTTGGAGTAATGAACATTGATTCCACTGTTACCACTTTATCTGTGTGTAATGCACAATCTTTAGATCAGAAAGTATTTGCAGTTGGGTGGAAACCTTATATGTCTAAAACCATTCCTTTATTATTGTAATTATTGGTGAAAATAGCTGATCTGCAAGCTCACAATGTGTTGAACTTATAGATCGGCTGCTATTTTCACAACTTATGTGTGACACTGCCCAGCAGCAATCTCCAATACTTATTGACCTAAATTAATTTGTTAAAAGACTATACTTCTTTTTTTCTTTTTTTTTGACTAAAACTAGACTAAAACCTTTTTGAGTTTTTGTCGACTAAAACTGGACTAAAACTATCACATATAGAAGTGACTAAAATTTGACTAAAACTAATAAGCATTTTAGTCCAAAAGACTAAGACTAAGACTAAATCTAAGATGGTTGTCAAAAACAACACTGATTGTTGGCCTTCTGAAAAGTATGTTAATTTACTGTATAATGTACTCCTTTTTGCTTTAATTACTGCCTCAATTTGGCGTGGCATAGAGGTGATCAGTCTGTGGCACTGCTGAGGTGATATGGAAGCCCAGGTTTCTTTGACAGTGGCCTTCAGCTCATCTGCATTTTTTGGTCTCTTGTTTCTCATTTTCCTGTTGACAATACCCCATAGATTATCTGGTGAGTTTGCTGGCCAGTCAAGCACACCAACACCATGGTCATTTAACCAACGTTTAGTGCTTTTGGAAGTGTAGGCAGGTGCCAAATCCTGCTGGAAAATGAAATCAGCATCTTTAAAAAGCTGATCAGCAGAAGGAACCATGAAGTGCTCTAAAAGTTCTTGGTAAACGGGTACAGTGACCAACACCAGCAGATGACATTGCACCCCAAATCATCACAGACTGTGGAAACTTAACACTGGACTTTAGGCAACTTGGGCTATGAGCTTCTCCACCCTTCCTCCAGACTCTAGGACTCTATATATATAATATATTTTTTTGTTTTAAATAAAATAAATGAATACTTTATATAATTATTGAGCAGGGATCCATTAAATTGACCGAAAGTGACAGTAAAGACTTTTATGTTCCAAGTTATTTACCCAAAACAAATTATATCTCGTGTTTAACCACTACAGAGACATCAGAGCCAGCGGCGAATTCCAGAAGATCTGGCTGAACTGCCGCTGACCCCCTGGAGCTCACATCTCTGAAAACACTAAAGCAAATGTTCAAATAGATGTTATCTTTATTAACAAACCGCGTATTTGAAGTCTGAACGAGTACATTCTCACCTAAAAAAAAAAAACTCTTAAAGGAGAAGTCCACTTCCAGAACAACAGTTAACAAATAATGTACTCACCCCCTTGTCATCCAAGATGTTCATGTCTTTCTTTCTTTCTTCAGTCATAAAGAAATTATGTTTTTTTGAGGAAAACATTTCAGCATTTTTCTCCATATAATGGACTGATATGGTGCCCTGATTTTGAACTTTCAAAATGCAGTTTAAATGCGGCTTTAAACGATCTCAGCTGAGGAAGAAGGGTCTTATCTAGTGAAACGATCAGTTATTTAAATAAAAATAATACAATTTATATACTTTTTAATCTCAAACGCTCGTCTTGTCTTACTCTGCCTGGACTGTTTTTGTTCTTGTTTATGACAGTTAGGGTATGTCGCAAAACTCCCATCTCATGTTCTCCCTCAACTTCAAAATCATCCTGTATCACTGTTTTGCCTTTTTTGTTAAGGGTGTTTGATCTTCTTTGCATGTTCACTTTGCAAAGACTGGGTCGGTAATTCTGCAGTGATGTAGGATGATTTTGAAATGATTTTTGAAGTTGAGGAAGAAAATACAATTGGAGTTTTTGGAGTACAATACAATTGGAGTCAGAATACACAGAGTTCAGGGAGAGCAAGGCAAGACAAGCGTTTGCGTTTGCTAGATAAGACCCTTCTTCCTCAGCTGGGATCATCTGGGATCGTTTGAAGATGCATTTAAACTGCATTTTGGAATTTCAAACTTGGGGCATCATAGCAGTCCATTATATAAAGAAAAAGTCCTGAAAATGTTTTCCTCAAAAAACATAATTTCTTTACAACTGAAGAAAGAAAGACATGAACATCTTGGATGACACGGGGGAGTACATTATATGTGAAACTTTGTTTTGGAAGTGGACTTCTCCTTCAAAACTACATTCCGTGACACAAAAACAGTATTATTTATATAATTATATAAGATTTGTGTGTCCGCCATGACACTCACTATGAGAAATACCAGAAGTGGAATGATACAAAAGGTGAAATGGTTGGAGTTCCAAGAATTCCAATTTTTGAAATATATTAAAATAGAAAACTGTTCATTTAAATTGCAATATTTCACATTATTACTGTTTTTATCGTATTTTTGATTAATAAATGCAGACTTTGTGAGCATTAGAAGCTTATTTTAAAAACAGTATGTTACTTACCACATTTTTTATTTGTTTGTTTGTTTAATATTATTGTTTAAAATATTACATAGGCCAGTTAATGGATTGCATTTATGCCTCCTTTACAGAAAAGAAAGTCATGCCATACACTACCAGTCAAAAGTTTTTGAACAGCAAGATCTTTAATGTTTTTTAAAGAAATATTTTATTGCTCACCAATCCTTATTTGATCCATAATAAAGCAAAATCAGTACATTTTTAAAATATTTTTATCATGTGAAATAACTGCTTTCTATTTGAATATATTTTAAAATGTAATTCATTCCTGTGATCAAAGCTACATTTTCAGCATCATTACTCCAGTCTTCAGTGTCACATGATCCTTCAGAAATCATTCTAATATACTGATTCGATGTTCAAGAAACATTTTTAATTATTATTATCAAAATTTAAAACAGTTGAGAACAGTTTCAGAAGCCTGAAAACATAATAATTCAACATTTTTTGAGCAGCAAATCTGAATATTAGAATGATTTCTGAAGGATCATGTGCCTGGAGTAACGATGCTAAAAAATCAGCTTTGAAATCACAGGAATAAATGACATTTTGAAATATATTAAAATAGAAATCAGTTATTTTAAATAGTAAAAATATTTCAAAATTGTATTGTCTTTGCTGTACTTTGGATCAAATAAATGCAGGCTTGGTGAGCAGAAGAGACTTTTTTAAAAACATTAAAAATCTTGCTGTTCTTGGTGAAATACGTGTTTGGTGTGGTCGTTTTGAGAAACTCTCGTGTGCATCCACCAAAATACTCAAGCGATATTTGTATAATGCCATCAACAAGTTCTTCTATTAAAGAAATGACAGCGAGTCAGATACCATAGCTGTTCTAATATGAAGTAAAATTCAAGTCAATTCGAATTTAGCGAGATCTTGAGGCAGTAGTACTTCATACATTTGTGAATGTGTCAGACGATTCTGTCGGGTATCTTCCTATATTTAGCAGGATTTCCGCTTGACGGTGCTTCTCCGCTCTCCTGTACTCAACGTGTTGTGACGGATGTGTGAGTGTTGCATGTGTTCCTGTGCTCTTGTTCATGTGTCATACATTTGCTGTCTGTTGAACATCTCTGTTCCCCTGTCTCAATGCTCTCTGATCGACACACATTAACCCCTCTGAGGGTGTTATGGGATATTTATGTCTGTCTGTCACAGACGACACGTCTCTCTCCGGAATGAATAATGTTCCTG